>NC_090935.1:474572374-474875404 GCF_040938575.1 Ambystoma mexicanum | reverse complement strand
GTCGGCTGCCGCAAGGAAATGTTTGGCTAACCCGGCCTCATCGTCTTTAGTCCCCCTGGATGGCAAGGGAAAGATGATGGACACCATGGGGAAGAACGTCATTTACACTGTGGCGTCCAGAATCAAGACGGCCGACGCCCTGGCTATCTTTGCCCAGTATGACAGGGAGCTGTGGTACAAGCTGGGGCCTATCCTGGAGTTCCTCCCCAACATCAAGAAAATTGAAGCTCTCGCCCTCTTTCAGGAAGGGGATGTGGCATCAGACCATGCCATCTCAGTGGCAGTGGACATGGCTGATACAGATTTCTGGCAGATGGGGAACAGAGTCTGCCTTTGTCAGCAGGGATGGTTGAAGGCCACTAACTTTTGTGAGGACATTCATGCGAAGGTGCTGGACATAACTTTCGATGGTAAGAATCTGTTTGGGAAGGCGGTCGACGAGTCGCTCCAAGCCATAAAAACAGATACGGAGACGACATGTTCCCTTGGCACCCTTCAGCAGAATCGCTTGTCTTCTTTTCGCTTCTCCAAGGGAAAGTCGAGCAGATTCTCCAAAGGTTTCTCCTCATCTTACAGGGAACCTGCCAATCCTCCATGCAGGAGGGCTACAGGGGCCGCTCCAAGCCCTACGATAGTGGAGGCCAGCGTCACCATCACCCACAGGGCAGGGCCCTGGCACCCAAGGAGACCTGAACCAGCCAAGACATTTGGCCCCCACTATGGCACCCCGGTGGGAGGCCATCTGGCAAAGTTTGTCAGCGAGTGGAAGAAGATCACCACTGACAGATGGATGCTGGAGGCTCTCGCCCAGGGGCACACCTTGGAGTTCCAACACAGGTGCCCTCATATTCTACCAGTTCCTGGCAGAAGTGAGAGCCATGTTACAGAAAGGGGTGATAGAGCTCATTCCCCAACGGCTCTGGGGCTCAGGAGTCTATTCCAGATACTTTCTGGAAAGAAAGAAGACAGGGGGTCGGAGAACTATCTTGCCTATTCCGCCTGAACAAGTACCTGAAGTCCCAAACATTCAGGATGGCCACATGCTCGGCCAACTGGAAGAAGGGAATTTCTTGATGTCATTGGACCTGGAGGACGCATGCTTCCATGCCCCCATTCACAACAAACATTGAAAGTTCCTACGGTTTTTGGTGCAAGGCCAGCACTATCGGTTCAAGGCCCTACCATTCGGCTTTAAATCAGCCCCAATGGTGTTTACAAAATGCCTGGCCTGGTGGCGGTCCATATGCGTCTGCAGGGCATACACATATACCCATACCTGGATGATTGGCTGATACGCGGTCACTCTAGAGAGCTGGCTGACGAGCACACAAAGGAGACCAGCTGGGGTTCTCTGTGAACTATCCAAAGTCTTGCATGATGCCATCACAGAACACACTGTTCCTCTGGGCCAGACTCAACACAGTGACTTGCCTGGCGTCGCCCGCAGAGGCGAGGCTAGCAATCATTCAAGGTACCTTGCAATGACTGTCGTCAGCGAAGACGGCCACGGTACGGGCCATCAAGTCGCTGCTGGATATGATGTCATCCTGCATCTATCTCATCCGTCTCTGCAAGTTGCAGATGCAACCCCTACAGGAATTGGAATACTTGGATGCACGTTGGATACAAGTGCCCAGAGGTTTCACGGACAAGATCCCTCTCAACAAGGAGTTTCGGCGGGCTATAAAGTGGTGGGGTGGGGTGTGCTCCCACATCGCTCAGGGAACAGGATTTCAAACCCTGCCATACCAGGAGACGGTCACCACAGACGCCTCTCTGGAAGTTTGGGGGGCTCACACCGGATGTCTGCACGCCAGATGTCTGTGGCTCCAGAAGAGAAGGATCTGCACATCAACATCTGGATCTACGGGCAGTGTTCTGGGCCCTCAAGTCTTTCCTACCGTCTCTGAAGGGCAAGGTGGTTAGGATATTCATGGACAACACCACCACCATGTTCTTCATCAGGAAGGAAGGGGGCACTCAGTCCCCAGCACTCTCTAAGGATGCTTAGGACCTGTGGCACTGGGCCATTGGACAAGGGATGTTTGTCATCCCTCTCCATCAGGCAGGCGTCAAGAACACAATCACAGACTCCCTTCAGCAGGGACCTGCGCTCCTCCCACGAGTGGGAACTTCATCATGGTCAGGTGTACCACCTGTTCATCAAATGGAGCAGACCCACCGATCGATCTATTCACCACGGCGGCAAACTCCAAATACCAGACATTTGCTAGCAGATTTCATCAACCGAGGAGCTTGGGGAATGTGTTCTCCTTTCTGCGGGAAGGCCTGTTTCTGGACACTTTTTCCCCATTCCCTCTCCTGCGATGTGCCATCACCACACTCAGACAGTGTTCATGCAAGATAATACTCATTGCCCCAGCATGGCAGAGACAGATATGGTATTCGGACCGGCTCAGCCTGTCAGCGTCACCTCCAGTCAAGTTGCTGGTACTTCCGGATCAACCCATTAGAGAGGAGGGCACAATCCTAAGTCACGACCCAGGATCACTGAACCTGAAGGCCTGGCTCTTCTACTGAGGATTCCCAGCCTGACGATGGGGAATATTCATGTGCATGTGAATCCATGCGCACCCATGCTGGAAAACAGTAGTAACAGGTAAGTAACTTAAACCTTATGGAATGTGACCACTGTGTAGCAAAAATGTATTAATGTTTCTGCAAGTGCTTATTTGTATGTACTATTTTCCCTTATGGATGCCTCTATTGCTCTTCCTTAAGTGTTCCTTGCCTCCTGGATTTGAGTCTGCATGAGACGGAGAGACTGTTGGGTTTTGAGTGGGAAAGAGAGAGTGGTTAGGCAGACTGAGGACGCAAGCCTTAAGGTGCATTAGCATGTAATCCAGAATAGGCGTCCCCAGCACCATGAACCCAGGGGAGAACCAAAACAGAACAAACCCACCAAGGGGGAGAGAGGGTTCATGCAAACAAGACCATAGAATAAATCAGTGGAATATACTGCCCACTGTGAGGGAGCTAAATATGGGGATAGATCAGGTCAAGGAACATAGAGAAGTATTCAAACAATCTTTAATCTCTGTTCTGTTAAGGTGCATTAGCGCCAGTTGGAACATGAAGATACTTGGTGCCTTACATCGAGGAGCCTGCATTCTGTACTCTTATTACCTGTGGTTATTGGTGCAGCTGCACCACGGGCCCACTTTTCAGAAAAACGTGGGTACAAATGGTACAACCACTGCTTTTTCAGTCAACCAGAAGATAATACGTGACCAGGTGGTGCCCCTGGCGTTCAGAAAGGCCATGTTCCCTCATGCAACTTTTCCATGTCAGGAGGTGTCTTCATTAAACATGCACAAACACACAGCAGGGTTTTGTTCCTCGCAGTGATGGCCGTCACTGAGCAAGAACAAAGGATGCATCAGCTCCCAGGTCCTCCCTGCACCAGCCTGTATGTTAGTGGCTCAGGCTCTGATTGACCTGTCCATTGACCCTCCTACTTACCCCACACCTGGATGTTATGAGAGGCAAATTCACCCTGGAACATGAGGTAGTGTGCAGTAAACCAGAAAGGCAACCCTAAGGCAGTGTAGGAAGGCAGCTGTAAACTGGCCATTGTTCCTCCGGCGCCTCATAACTAATATTTTTATTTAAAAAAACTGTCAGTCAAATCACGGTGTTCCCATGTAAGGGACTCTGGACTTTGCCATTCAGCTTTACTTGACACCGCGGAACTGCTGATTCAACCCGTCCAGGCAGCCATTTAGAGGAATGTCCCAGCACCATTCAGCCAGCTGGTGATCTCCAGGCAACCTGATGAACTCTTGCTTTGCCCCAGCAACCCACTGACTGCACACATTGAGACCCTCTGTCGTGAATGAGAACCATTGTGGCCATTGAGTCTCCACCTCGAAGAGGCCATGTCTGTGTCCCAGTACCACTGAACCCCCTCAAACCCAAACCAGCTCAAACTCATTGAGCTACCAAAGACTAAGGTATATGAGTTAGCAAACTAGCTTTGAGTATGAGGCACTATAGATACCACGACCACAGGGCCTTACCTTGGCCATCAGTGCCCGGTTAAGTCCCCTGCCATGTCCCTGATGCAAATAGGCTATTTTACTGCCTATCAAGACTCAGGGTAATGGTGTCATATTGTGCAAGGGGGAGGTCAGACATCTTACTGGAATGGAAATACAGATGAAAAAGAGAATACAGGCAGCCTACTGTGGGGGTTCAGAAAGGTTCTAGAAGAAGGCAAGGTAGAAAAGAGGTGGCACTTCATACTGAAATGGGGAAAGGGAACTGGGGAACTGATGCAAGTGTCAATGGAGTTGGTGGTCTTGTGGGGATTATGATGCCCACTGGTGGAAGTGTCTAGAAATATCACCATTTTGGAAAGAGGTGCTTACCACAGAGAGATTGCAGGCAAAGAACAGTAGTGCTGGATCCATCGCACAAGTGGTGGGCTATCAATTAACACATCTAGTGAACTGCATGTATATGTCACTTAGGCTAGAGAAACATCCTAAACGTTTCCTGCCCACTCCTGAGCTGTCCTTGCCCTGTCTGTGCCCACCCTTGCCTACTTATTTTGTCTAGCGCTGGTGCCCTCCGGTCCTAAAAATACCAATAATACCTTTCATTTTCTAGCAATGGCAGGCCATTCGGCCATGAAATTAGAAGCAAACTATTAAACGGAAATCATATAGTGCCCCCTTTTGATTTATATTGGCCTAAGCCTAGTCGCTCTATGGGGAAAACCGCATTGCAAAGTTCTGATTTTGGATCGACTTCGCCGCCATTTTAGAGTCATCCGCCATTTTGATTTATGTTCGTATGATTCTCTGTTCTAAAATGGTGGACGGTGTTTTCAACTTGCAACCAAGCCTCCCGACCTTTGAGTTCTGTTAATGTTTAGGCTGTCCGAGAGCTGACTGTTCAGACTAGGTAAAGAGACCTTGTGCTCCGTGTGAACTGCCATCTGAGTATTGTCTGCGCACATAAGATTCATCCCTGTGTAAACGTTGGGACAATGCAGAGTAAATCTCAAGCGTGGACACAGGCCGAACTGCATTGTGAAGGGATATAGACTAAGGCTTACAGCGGGATCCGAGAATATACATCACCATTGTAACTTGATGGAAATGCAAACTCATGTAATCCTTCTGCATATTATTGTATAAGCTGTATGTGAACTAGGCACGAACTCTAGACCACAAATTATTAACATGTAGAGGGGCTGGACAATATTTCTGAAAACTGCATAAAAGTATGAATATCTAGATGTCCAGCACTCTCTCTCCTCTCTTTGACGGGCTGGTGCTCATTGCGGGGTGTTGAGAGCCAGATAGCTATCTGTATCTATGTTTCTTTGTGAACTGCGCAGAATAAAAGATTTGTGAATCTTTATAGCCTGTGTTTGGTGTATTTCCTTTGTGGTACTCAGCCTCGATATTTCTATTGCTTTTTGCTTTTACAGATGGCGCCCAAATAGGGACCCTCAAGATTGGACGGTGAGAAAGGGGGCCCCTTCTTGAATGAGATGCAACACCTCAACAGTACTGCACGGCCCGGTCCCTGAACAGTGAGCACACGATCCGAGACAGCATCTTGACGAGGGTCCACATATCGGGGCGGGCAGTTTTGGCGAAATCACCAACCACAAGGGTCCTTTGTTGTCCTTAGTAATCCGATCGGACCTCTCTTTGTCCGTTGATCAGGTGAGTTGTGCCCCGATTCCTAAGTATCCTGATATTTGATTCGGCGTATTGTCCTCGCAAGTACAATTATTGACCAGGTAACACCAGTAATCTGACATGCCCAGGAAACTGTCTGCCTGTTTCAGGGCGTTATTCCACAGAGACAGACAATCTTTGGAATTTGGCCGTCTGGCACCACAGGAGGGGTCGCCGGCATGTACTATGTACTGTAAGTACGGCATTAGTAGTATAGTGTTTAACGATATTTGGCGCAGACAAACTAGACATGCTTCCGAACTTCAGTGGCCAATCAATGGTAGCTTTGAGATTTCTCATATAGAATATTTAGAATCTATATTGTTAAAGAAAAAAGCTAGACCTGCAGCATTTCATGTATTGCAAAATTGAAAAAAAGAAGCTATGCAGCAACTCAAAAGTAGAGAGAAACATGCACGCCGACATATGTCGAACGCAGAGAAAGCGTTATTGTACGATCAACAAAAACAGCCAGAGTCAGTTAGAAACATGGATAGGGCTTTTCAACTTGACATTTAGAAAATATACCCATCTAAAGATTTTCATGCATCAGATGAATTGATCGATAAGCTTTTAAATGAACGAAGGCCTGGTGCCACTGCGCCACCTCCTTACGTACCTATTCCTGTTGCTTTACCTCTTCCTGCAGTTGTTCCTCCTCCCATAGTAAATCCTGCACCTCTTATTACTCCTCTTATTACTCCTCTGCCACTAGCTATTGCTCCACTTCTTATTATAGCTTCTCTGCCTGTACCTCCACCTTTTCCTGCTGTCATGGGTCCGGTAGATTTGTCTTCGACACCAGTGATAGCTCCTTCATCTCCTACTGTACAAGATTTGTCTACTCTTTCTCTTCTAAGTGGTTCTGCTGCGCTTGTAGTTGATAAGGGAGGAGAATCGAAGATTGTAACTCGCAATACAGTTTCTAAAGAAAGAAAGCGAGATTTGAATGCATGGGCTAGACAGTGCATGGAGAAGGGTGAACAATCTCATGTCTTTGCTACACTCTCTAATCTGGATAGTTTTCCTGAGAAAACTGTTTTTATTGAAGGGATGGGAATCCATTTATCCGTAATGAGGAACAGACTGAATGATGTAGATATCCCACAAGGGTTGAGGGATCTGAATGTTTAAGCATATTCAAGAGATACTGTGGAGAAAGTATATGAGCACATCGAGAGGGTATTCGAGTTTGGAAGGGAGTTAGAAAAGTTACGGAATGATGAAATAGATGGTGATGGTTTGGCTGCTATTTTTGTACAGAAATGGTTCCTTCCTCTTAGTAAATTGATGAGTGAAGAAACACACATTTGCACAAGAGATGCACTTAGATGGATTTCAGACATGTCGATATCTCCCGTAGAAGTATATGACACGTATAGTCAGTATACGCCAGAAATGCAGAGGAAAGTGATACAGGTAATGGTAGAGTACCTACAGGATGAATGTATACAGAGAAAGATTTGTTGTCCCGCAGAATTATTGAATATCTATAAGAGAGCTTTTTCTCCTGATACTCCGTCAACTGCTTTAGCGCTCGATTTAGCTTTGTTGCTTATTAAGCGTTCAGAGTTACCTGTTACTCAGTTACCTATGAGAGATATTCCTCCGACATTCGTCCCTAAAGTCGAGGTTCCGGCTAATTCTGCAACAGGCGTTGCCGCCTATGATATTGATGCACATTATGTATCGCAGTTTGTTCATGTACCGTTCTCAAGACAGGAAGTGAATACCATCAGACAATCTATTCCAGATGTTAGGAAGAATCCGACAGGATTTTATAAGGAGATAGAATCTGTCTGGCAGTCGTCAGTATTCACTCTGGCTGATATAGATTTGTTATTTCCTGTGCTCATACCTGCCGATTTGTGGAAACAGATTAGGACAGTAGACGATGTACCAGGGTTAGGGGACACATGGGATAATTTGACTAGGCAAGATAGAGATACTGACTTTGCCTGATAGAATAGTGACTAAATTGAAAGCCTTAATTCCGGAGAGAAGGATAGTTTGGGACAAACCTACTGCTTGTTTGAACAAGTATTTTCAGATTTTAGCGGACAAGATTTAAGCACAGAGTCTGGGAAAAGATTGTTTGTGGATACATTTATGTGTGGATTGTTACCTGACATCCAGTCACAAATTATGACTTCTGAGAGTGCATGGCAAGCTAAGTCTCAGTCTGAAGTGTTGCATATGGCTCAGTATTATGAAAACCGAGTCAATAATGAGAAGGAAAGGATTGAAAAAAAGAAGGGAGACTTGAAAACTAAGGTGTTGTTGCAACAGATTGTTAGAGGACCCAGAGGGGGTAGTACACAGTTTCGGGGACAGTATGTTCCACACCATGTTCCACGAGGTAATGTACCGTTGGGTCCTGTAGACGTGAACCAATGTGCTTATTGCAGACAAGAGGGTCATTGGCGAGCACAATGCCCGATCCTCCAGCAGAGGTCGAATAATACATATGGTATTATGGGTAGACGATGCAGAGGCCTCCCTGCGGCAGGGGTTCCCGATAGAAGTCAGTTTTCTCAGAATTCTCAGTCCTTTTCGCAAGACAATCAGCCACTGAGTGTGGAGAATAGAAATATTTTTGATCATCCTTCTACTGCTTATCTCTCTGAAGACATTCCCTTTGATAATATATTGTTTCGCTAGGATTGCCCGAAGCAGGGTTTGGAACCTACGCCTATTCCCGTTAATCAGAAAGGTCCCTACGTTGAGATTATGGTGGGAAATTGGAAACATCTATTTTTGATAGATACAGGAGCACAGAAGTGTTCCATTGACCATGCACGGGTTCCAGACATTCCACTGTCAGGGCAAACTAATGTTTCTGTAGGGTTTTCTGGTATGCCAGTGGTTAGTCCGGTTTCTTTGCCAGTACATATTTCACTGGGTCCATTCACGGATCACTGTGCGTTTCTTTTGACATCAAACTGTGGTGAGAATTTGTTGGGGTTGAATCTGTTGAAGGAATTAAATGCGGTAATTCATTGTTCTTCGGATGGAGTGCATTTGACGATTTCACCACAGCAATTTTCTGCCTCACAGTTTCTGACTAGACCTTTGCCGCCGGAATTTAGTGACGTTCCGGAATGTGTATGGGCAATTGATGACAATGATGTTGGTAATTTTACAAATTGAGCCTGTTAAAATTGTTTTGAAACCTGGGGTAAAATTGCCACGTATTCCCCAGTATAAGATTTCGATTGATGGTGAGCAAGCTTTGAAGTGTATAGTTAATGATTTTGTACACCGTGGGATATTGAAGAAATTGCAGGTAGTTTGTGCAATAGTCTGATTTTACCGGTGTATAAGAAAGGGGATAATGCAATTCCTTTCCATTTCATTATCGATTTACGCGCTATCAATGAGATCGTCGTGCCACAATTTCCTATTGTGCCTGATGTGACAACGATATTAACAATGATCCCAGCTTCTGCTACTAATTTTAATGTCCCAGATCTTAAGAATGCCTTCTTTAGCATTCCTATACACAAGGATAGCAGATACCTGTTCGCGTTCAGCCTAGGGGGACGCTCGTTTACATTCACCCGTGCACCACAGGGATACACGGAAAGTCTGAGCATTTACAGTAGGGCTTTGAAAGAACAGCTCGACACACTTGAGTTGCCTACTACTTGTATATTCCTTCAATATGTTGATGATCTTCTTTTGGCTGCAGATTCAGAAAGTGCTTCTAAAGAAGGCACTGTGTTATTGCTTACTCATCTAGCAAAACATGAACATAAAGTTTCACTGAAAAAGTTTCAATATTGTTGACAGGAGGTCACCTATTTACGCTATCTCCTGTCAAAGGAGGGAAGAAGATTGACACCTGAACGAAATAAAATCATTTCTAGCATGTCTGTCCCAAATACACAGAAGGAAGTCAGAGCCTTGATAGGAATGGCTTCCTACTGTAGACAGTGGATCCCGAACTTTTCACTAGTGATCAAACCAATGTTGGCTTTGACAAAGAAGCGCATTTCTTTGCCATTGCCATGGAACTTGGAACACCAGAAAGCTTTTGATTTGCTCAAGACTGCACTGTTCAGCGCCTGTTTTGGGCAGACCAAATTATGCAAAGGCCTTCAAGTTGTATGTGCATGAACGTGATGGATGTGCTTTGGTTGTGTTAACGCAGGAACATGGGGGGAAGAATAGGCCGTGCGGTTACTTTTTCCTCCACCCTTGATCCTGTTGCATGTGCTTTGCTGAGATGTCTGAGAGCTGTCGCTGTTGCTGCTGCGTATGTAAAACAGACCGAGGGAATGGTCCTAGGCCATGCTTTAACCTTGTTGGTACCTCACTCTGTAGACGTTCTATTAAACAGAACGCAAACACAACATCTTACCTCCGCACGATTAACGAGATACAAATTGATCTTGTGTGTACCGCATATCCAAATTAAAAGGTGAAAGGTGTTGTGTATTGAATCCGGCTGAATTATTACCTCTTCCGCAAGATATCGCTTGCAGTGATGAAACATCACATGACTACCTTTTTACCACAGAGCAAGAAACTAAAGGCAGGATTGATTTGAAAGATACACCTCTGAACGATCCACAAGGAGAGCTGTTTTGCGATGGCTCTTGTTTCAAACTTCAGGAGGGTACATCCACTGCTGCTTATGCCATCACTACACTAAGCACGATTGTGGAAACCAAAAGAATTTCGCATAACTCTGCACAGGCCGCAGAGATTATTGCATTGACCTGAGCTTGTGAACTTTCCGAATGGCTTAGAGTAAATTTATACACTGATAGTCAGTATGTTTATTTGGTGGTCACAACTTCGGTAGACTTTGGGCAGAACAAGGTTTCTTGACCTCACATGGAACGAAGATTCAATATGGCACCGTGATAGTTCAGCTACTCTCAGCGCTTGCACTTCCCACTCAGCTAGCAATTATGAAGTGCGCGGCACATCATAAAATCATAGACGATGTAGGAAAAGGGAACGCTTTCGCTGACCAGATAGCCAAACAGACTGCTACTGATCTCTATTCATATATGTATACTACAAGGGAAGCCACAAACGTCTGTAGTATAGATGAAGGAATCAATTCCATAAAGAATATCCAAGCAGATGCCACTCTAGAGGAAACTAAGCAATGGGCTGAGGGCTTGGCGAGGTTGGATGATGATGGGTGTTGGGTGGATAACTTAGAGGGAAAATGGATGTTGCCAGACGCGTACATCACCATTATGGTTTTAATGGTTCATGGTCCCACCCAGTTATGTGCTAGGAAAATTTGTAAAATGTTAGGAACTGTCTGGGTAAATGTTAACATCCCAAAAACTACACAGCGTTTTGTCTAGAGTTGTATGGTCTGTCTACAACACAATGTGGGAAGGGTACATCAACACCAAGGGGTAGTTTTGGTCCACCTTCTGTCCCTGTTGAGGTAATTCAATTTGATTTTATTGAAATGGAGCGTTGTAATAACCTCAAATACGTTCTGGTAGTCATTTGTGCTTTCAGTAAATGGGTTGAGGCTTTCCCTGTAAAAGATGTTACAGCAATGACGACGGCGAAAACCATGCTGAAGGATTATTTTCCTAGGTTTGGTTTGCCAAGGGTCATCTGGTCGAATAATGGTCCACATTTTATTGCTGCTGTTATTCTACAAATATGCGCGGGATTACAGATCGATAAACGGTTCCATTCGGCCAGACATGCTCAGAGTGCTCGATTGGTAGAGTGGCACAATGGAATTTTAAAGAACAAGCTCGCTAAGACGTGTGCTTGCACCAAATTGAAATGGCCGGCCGCCTTACTGATAGTGTTACTAGGACTAGGACTGGGCTCTCCCCGTATGAGGTGGTGATGGGGAGGCCAGCTAACATTTGGAACCTTCCTAAAACTAGGGCTTTAAGGGATATAGAGCATGTACTTCTTTCTGATTATTGTGAACGGTTAACTCAAAATCTGTATTTGATTCATCAACAGGTGCGAGAAGCCCTCCCAGCCAAATACGAGGGGCCAGGTCATAGCATCCGACCTGGTGACTGGGTGCTGACTAAAGCTTTTGAGAGAGCATCCTGTCTCGCACCGTGGTGGAGTGGGCCCTTTCGGGTCCTATTGGTCACACAGACTGCCGTACGAGTAGCTGGAAAGAAACAGTGGATTCACGCTTTGCATGTCAAGAGGATAACTTTCCCTTTGCCACACGACGAAGAAGATAAGGAGAAACTTACTTTCTCTGTTCCCAATGATCGATCAGCATTGAGCAACACCGAGGGTGTTTTGGAGACACTCCCTGAGCCCGCGGGGCCTGGGTAAATTGCTGCTTCATCTCCACACTCTTCTACAGATCCTTTTGCACCTTTGTCTGGTTCTGCTGCAAATTCATCGCTTCCATCAGGAAGCAACGACACACTGTTCGCAGATCACACGGTACCAGGAGTCACGAGGTACAATCTGCGTCCATATAGCTAGACTTTCTGTACGGTTCGGCTGTGCCCACAGGGGAACAACTACAGAGCTTGTCCTTCGCCACATCTTTTGCATCTGAAGGAAAGTAGGTGGCAGGGCCAGGGAAAGACTAAGAAAACGCTTTATCAGGAGATCACCAGCAAATGGACTATGGATTTTTTCGCAGGAATCTTTTTGGAAAAAAGAAGAGCTTCAAAGGAACAATGCTTGTTATCGCCTCTACTCGTGCGGAACAAACAAGTGACTGTGTGTCCAAAAATGACAATGGACGATCAAATACATGGTCTTTTAAAACGTATTGTTTTCTTGTAATTGCGTTAACCAGTTTCATAGTATTAGCTGCCTTAGGATTTAGGTATATGGAATAAGTACGCCCACTTGAATCATTTTTGCCTACTGAGAGCTATCATAACAATACATTACTGCTAATAATGAATGTAACTCATGCCATTTTGAATAGGACAAACTGCTGGGTTTGCTTTCATTTAACGCAACATGGGGAAAAAGGGTTGGGCTGGTATATTCATCCTTTGCTTTTAACTACTGCATGTTATGCTTCTCTACGGGCATTATTCTTTGGCCGGTGGAATGATAGTATCTCAGGGAATTTTGATGGGACAAATTTTAACGAATTTGAAAGAAAAGTTTTAACGCCTTTGGGATGCTCACTCTTTGCAAATATGAGCAAGCTTAATGTTGCTTCTATTAGGCCTTCTGATAGACTGTTCCGACCTTTTCAATCTCTTATTTCTTTTAAAATGGCTCCTTTAGGTAATAGGGATGCCACGCCACCTTCATATACTGTTAACTATAGCCCCAATTCTGTTTCTTTCTGCATACAAGGGAATACTACTCAGTCAATGGGCGATTTCAAGGGTTGCACCAATGTTGCAAAATTGACCAGTGAGGACAGACCTTTGTATGTAGGCGAACCTGTCTACTTCGTTTGCGGTAATGAAGCTTTTCCATGGCTACCTAGGGACTGGCAGGGAACTTGTTATTTAGGAATTCTGCTACCAGGGGTATATGTAGCCATTAGCACTGAAATCTCTAGGGCTCGTCCAAGGCGGGACGAGAGCGGTGATACTCCTCCACAAATTCTGGGCGATGTAGCAAAATCATTTGTACCATTTTGGGGGCACATTATGAATTCCGAGGACATTAGGAGACTAGCAAGAGTACTGGAAAAAAACATCAACCGGACCACTGACATACTCTATAACATGACTCTGGAGCAAAAGGCAATCAGATAAGTGGCGCTACAAAACCGGATGGTATTAGACGTCATCTTGGCTGAGCGTGGTGGAGTATGCAAATTAGTGGGGTCCGCTTGCTGTGTTTTCGCACCAGATTCCTCCCCAACCATCTTTAAGGCAATACAAAATCTGCACGTCTTGAGTTCTGAAGTACAAGTTCCCGAGGGAAATTGGGAACTTAGTACTTGACTCTGGGACTTCTTACGATCTTGGGGATGGAAGCTTCTCTCGGTCTTGTTGCTAATTCTGGGTATTCTGTTGTTTTGCTGCTGCTGTTGCTGTATACAATGTCTTTCTGCCATATTTTCAATGTTCAATGTTAGGGGGATGTTGTGCACAGACTATGGGAACATTAGGACCAAAGGTACACGCACCGGGAAGAATGACCAACGAATTTATGGCAATTGATATATCTGATGAATGCTATTCAGGATGTATGGATATTGAAACGTGGAGTTACTCTTGAAGCGACTAATCTCTAGTTTAGCACTTGGCACTTCGCTCTATGGGGAAAACTATGTTGCAAAGTTCTGATTTTGAATCGACTTCGCCACCATTTTAGAGTCATCTGCCATTTTGATTTATTGTTCGTATGATTCTCTGTTCAAAAATGGTGGACTGTGTTTTCAACTTGCAACCAAGCCTCCCGACCTTTGAGTTCTGTTAATGTTTCGGCTGTCCGAGAGCTCACTGTTTAGACTAGGTAAAGAGACCTTGTGCTCCGTATGAACTGCCATCTGGGTATTGTCTGCGCACATAAGATTCATGCCTGTGTAAATGTTGGAAAAATGCAGAGTAAATCTCAAGCGTGGACACAGGCCGAACTGCATTGTGAAGGGATATACACTAAGGCTTACCACGGGATCCGAGAATATACATCACTATTGTAACTTGATGGAAATGTAAACTCATGTAATCCTTCTGCATATTATTGTATAAGCTGTATGTGAACTAGGCACGAACTCTAGACCACGAATTGTTAACATGTAGAGGGGCTGGACAATATTTCCGAAAACTGCATAAAAGTACGAATGTCTAGATATCCAGCACTCTCTCCCCTCTCTTTGATGGGCTGGTACTCATTGCGGGGTGTTGAGAGCCAGATAGCTATCTGTATCTATGTTTCTTTGTGAACTGCGCAGAATAAAAGTTCTGTGAATCTTTATAGCCCATGTTTGGTGTATTTCCTTTGTGGTACTCAGCCTCGATATTTCTATTGCTTTTACAAAACACTTTTTCTATTTCTACTGATAAGGGGTTGTCAATTGGAAAATCACATTGAAAAGGCTTTTGTAAATAAGGCGCAATAAATGCCTGTGAGACAATGCAGCCCTCCTCTGCAGGACCATTGTCTTCTTGGAACCTTGAACAAGAACACGTTTAAGAAAGTTTGAAGTACCTTAACCCATTACAAATTCAGGTGGTTCAAGTTTCCCTTGACTGGTTTTAGCAAGTCTAGAAAACATAGACCTTAAACTCGTAAAATTAGGAGCCGCAAAATAACATTATACCAACTTACAACATGCAAGAGTATAACACACTCACACAATTGCTTATTACACACTGCTACCTACTGTTCCACCATTGATAATATGGGTTTCTAGCCCTTGGAAACCATAGCGCTGAAAATGATGGTACATGTCATTTATGATTTAATGATGCATTTTCCATGAAAGTAAATTTTTTTTAAAAATGTCATGTTTTGTTGACAGAGGATCCTCATTTAGTTATGTATTGTTCTGTGCACAATTGCGCAATCTACAGATTTTACATTCCCAGCTTTTTCAAACATCTTTTGCAAGCCTCTGAGATGTACAAACATACATTCCTTGAGGCTCGGTTCCTAACTATTAAACGTGTCTGTTAATTATAAGAGCAATGTCCCCAGGAGCACAGCAGGATGGTTGTTCTGGTGCTGTCGGGTGTGCATCACATTGCAAGTGGGTCAACAATCATGACCATACTTCATGGACATCACAAAAGGTAAAATTACTCTGAACCAAACTCTCCCTCAGAGATAAAAGCAAGTTCTTCACACAGATTGGACCCCACATACACTTGCAAAAAGGTGGCCTCCTACTGAGAGAGGTCCCTGGGCAGAACACACTGAGCGAGGCTACAGAGACTTATGGCAACTTGGCTCTGGCAGCAGTAACTTTGAAGGTCAAGTGGAGGCCAACAATACCGACAGTGCCCAGGCAGGTGCCCGTATTGCCAATGCCTTTAGAAATCCCTGCCGGCTGAGAAGTGCTGGATGTTGAGACTCAATGACAGTCAACTCGTACCTGTCTGCTCAGGTCTAATAACACCTGCCGCTATCCCCTCTCTGTCCTCTTCCCACACTCAAACCCACTTACAAACGCATACAAAGCATAGTTTAATACTTAACACAGGCACTCGCTTTAGTTTAAAATAGTCGAACCTTCTGGCTTGTCAAAAATGCTGCTTATTGTATTGCAATGAGTTCATTGCAGTTCCTAAGTGTTTCAGTGAAACATAGACAGATATAAAGTAACAATAATAAACAATTAATTTGCAATTAGCCACATATGAGCATAATTGAAAAAACACTGTATCATGTTTTGTCAAGATTTTAACAAAGCTTTGATGGCATAACTGAGACTGACTGGAAGGTGACAACATGAATTTGTTGTCACAGCGATGATTAAACAAATGCTTATTTGCAAATGACTCATGTTTGAGTGGTTCTTAACTTCTCCCACCCATTGCCTGAAATGAAACACCATTTACAAAAATGCACGTGACAATCGCCTCCAAACCTGGAGACTAATAAACCACAATACAGATATTCGAGACTCCGGCTCACCTCATTCCTCGCTGTTTTTTGTTAACGGAACTAAAGCATCAAAGTCGGTGTGACATCCGTGGGACAGCAACTGGGGTGTACGATGCGAGAAACCGCACTGAGGGGTCGTTTTTAAAACTGTGAATGCATACAACCAATATAAACTCTCAACATAATATTCAAATTCCATGCCTGTATAGGAAAATGATGAGTATGCCAACTGTGGCATTTACAAATGATTCAGAAATGAGTTCACATTTTGTGTAATGTCAAGTTAGACACAGTCATGAAAGGCAGGTGCAGAATGCCTTTTGTGCTGTGCCCTGCATGTAAGACCCATTCTTGGGTACAGGTGGATGACAGCAGGGGCGTAGGAGACACATACAATCTGGGGGGGGCAGAGTACACCTTAAGGACTTTGCTTTTTATAATTTATTGTGTTTTAGTCAAATAACTCGACTTTTCACAAAATTAAAATGAAAATAGCAGTATGTGTTAAATTACATATATCATCACTGTACAAACCAAGAGAAAAGAAGAAAAGAAAACAGAAGAAAATTAAGAAAAATAAAAGTATAAAACCCTTCAATTTGGCGTCTCACTTCAGATGCTCAGTTCACGTAAAAATGTTACCACTTCCCAAGTCAAAAGGCTTTCATGGCCTGAGCATAACTGGTCCCAAAAAGATTGGTGTCCACCCACCATTCCTTGTCCACAAATCTCACAAACTTTACAACCCTCTTAATGGGGACTTTGGTGCAGATACAAACCAGAGGATAAAATGATCTGCCAATTATTTTGTATCATGAGCATTTGTTCAAAAAACCAAATATGTTTTTCCGGTGTTCAGTACGCATGATAAATTCTGTTGCTATTGATTGTTTTTTTTTTAATTGTTTTTTTTATTTGTATACGGTTTTATTAAACCTTTTGCAAAAGAGACGACAAATACATAGAAAAAGTACAGAAATGCATATACAGTTGATATATTAACAGATACAATACAAAAATATTCCCTTAGAGTAGCGAAAATAATGTCTAAAAAAGGGTACAACTGTGAGGCCGATTCATGGAACAAATGTGCGCCTTAAATCTTGGCCCAAGCTGGTGCAAGCGTGAAAAAGCAAGCGCACGCGCACGCGTGCGATTCATGGAAGTGCCTGCACGTGTTTACTGCGGGATGTGCGCCACATCCTTGCGTGGCACACCCGGGCGCTCACGTCATTCCAACATCCTGAAGGCTGTGCGTGACGCGCACAGCGATAGCGCACAACGTCGGCGCACACACCAAAAAGGGGGCGGGACACAGGGCGTAACACGCAGAATGGGGAACAATGTGTGAAAAAGAAGGCGTAACTGGGGAAGTACTGCAGGGAAATACACAGAACACCCACACGCACGCGAACAACACATATTCATGGAATCGAATACAGGAAACCTGCGTACGCTAAAAGACGCACACAGGCATCAACATGTCCGCCACACGAAGGCAGGCGGAAGCGTCCCCGCGCACAGTATAAAAGTGCGCGCAACAACAAACACGTATATACAACTACGATGAATGCCCCATTTGTCGCAGCATTGATCGTGGGACACCACAGGAGGAGGAGAATAGCTAGGCCCTGCATTTTTTTGCCCCAGACCAGCCTTTTTGGGATGCCTGACGACCAGGTCGATGGCAGGTATAGGTTTCCACCTCATATCATCCTAGACCTGGTCAGGGAATGGGAAGATGACCTTACATCCCCCACCCTGTGCTCCCAAGCATTGAGCCCCTTGGAGAAGGTGCTCAATGTCCTGCATTTTTTGGCCACTGGGTCATTTCAGCGGACAACTGCCATAGTGGGGGGGGTCTCACAGGCCACGCAGTCACGCTGGCTACACCAGGTGTTGGCAATCATGACTGCGCGCCCCTCAGTCCGCAGGCACATATACATGCCCAGAACACCTGCAGAAAGGCAGGCCGTGGTCCAGGACTTCTACAGGGTGGCCCACTTCCCCAAAGTGCTCCGTGCCATAGATTGCACCCATGTGGCCCTATGTCCACCTAGGGCCACTGAGCACATCTATCGAAACCGCAAGCACTGGCATTCCATCAACGTGCAGGTTGTATGCGATGCAAAGGAAATCATCACCTCTGTCCATGTAAACTACCCTGGATCAACCCATGACAGTTTCATATACAGAATGTCCGCCCTGAGCCGGGCCCTGTAAGCTGGGAAGCATGGCGAAACATGACTCCTAGGTGAGTACAAATGCCTGTGCACATGCATGCATGTCACACACAGACAAATACACAAACCCAACTAATTACAACCATTACGGCCACCCCAGGGGACAGTGCCTACCCTCTGAGCAACCACATGATGACGCCAATCCGGAACCCCACCACACCACCCCAGGTAAGATACAACGCTGCCCATATTGCAACCAGGGGCATAGTGGAGCGCACACTCGGAGTGCTCAAGTCACGCTTCCGCTCCCTTGACCGCTCTGGCGGCCAGCTACTATATGCACCCCCAGTAGTGTGCAGGATCATTGTGGCAGTATGTGTCCTGCACAATGTTGCAACACGGCAGGGCGTACTGGTGGACATGGTGGTGCCCCCACATCCCCAACCACAGGCACAGGCGCTGCCCATGGGAGGGGAAAGGGCAAGTGGTGAGGTAGCCCGGACCCTGCTTGTGGCCACATTTTTCACCTAAACTCCCACCCCTGCGGAGTGCACACAGGCCTGGCACATACCAGGTGACAATCGATGATGACAAAGAGACAGTCAACTGTCACAACAACCTTAGCACCCTGAGGATGTTGCCATGGGAGTGCTACATTGTGTGCATTCCTAGCTACTTAAACATAACCAATCCTGTGTGACAAAAAGGAACACATGCAAGGTGTGTATCAAACAAACTCTCCCCCCGCAAAACAGGCCATGACAATCCCTGGTATGCCAAACCCTCCCAAACCACATTGCCCTTGTCTGCCACACCATGACATGGCATGCAACAGCAAAAGGCCAACACATGACCAATAATATATGAAGTGACATGTGATGAATGGAAAGTGGCTCGAGGCAATGATGCCTGACATGGAATCAGATGAAATGACTGACAACAACCTCCCACACATACCAAGTCATACACAAATGCTGTACACCAGTGGTAGCTTCAACACAGCACTGAATGCCTGTCCACATGCACATTGGTCAAGGCTAAATCGCCACTCCCAAACCCGTGTGCTGTGTGTGTCTCCTGCTACACACTGCTTAGCACAGAGCACAGTGAGCAGCCATTGTGTTGGGGATACACCTTGAGCATCACATCAGTAGGACAAATCAACAATTGTTCACATTGACGCATGTCCAGGATCACAAAATGGTAATTGATCATGCACTGCAGGGACAAAGCGTGCCCGAGAAGGCAATATGTGTTCACCTGTGGGCATTGAAGGGTGGTTGTACGTGTGGTGGAGCATTGTGCAACTGTGTGTGTCAGTAGAGAAATGCACTCAATATATGCATGTCAAATCAAGTGACCCTCAGTGTCCTATACACATCACATGTGAACATTGCCCATGTGTACACCCCAGCATGTCAAACCACAAAATTCCCCTGACACCTGAAAAGTAAATATAACACAGGAACAGCCATTGACCAGCAGAACACATCATGTACATAGTACCCCACAATGACATTGGGCCTCATTCCGAGTACGGCGCTAACCAATGGCGCTATTAACGCCTTGGTTGACGCTGTACCCGGACCGGCAGCGCCTTGGTGGTTGGCGGAATTACCGCCCCATTCCAAGGTTGGCGGGGCGGTAATTCCCCAATCCCCATTTACCCTTCCCCATTCCCATTCTTGCCCCATAGGGCATAATGGGAGTGGGGAAGGCGTCAATTACGCCACCGTAAATTACGGTGGCGTAATTAACATCAAGGTCCCTTAGCGCCATGGTATTTAACGCCTGCTAAAAGCAGGTGTTAAAAGCACCATGGCGCTAAGGGAACTCGGAGTATGGCGGTAAGGGATTACCGCCACCGCTCTCGTTAGCGGTGGCCGCTATCCCTTACCGCCATACTCGGAATGAGGCCCATTGTCAGAGAGTGCCCAAACACTGTAGCCCAGGCTTACTGTCCAACAACAAAAGGCCCTCCCTCATTTACCCATCACCATGACCTTCTGAACAACTGTGTCTGGGGTATGTAGCCTTCTCCCTTTTAGTCTACCTGGCTACAGGATCCCCTTGCTCTTCATGTTCAACCTTGCGTGTAAATAAGGTCCAGCCCCCTCAGAAGCCTCCTTGACTGGTAAAAATATCAAATCGCAGAGAACTCCAAGGAGCCAAACCCGCAAACCAGGCAAAAAGCCTCTCGGCACAAAAACACCCTGGAAGAGTCTGCAGTAGATTACTCAAAGTGAAAAAAAAAAGTCCTGGCACATGTACAAGCAGAATGATCGAACGACCAAGGTAGCACAGTTCAACAATGGTTCAACAGGAAGGGCATCTTCTTCTGGAAACAACATACAATGAGGATGCAACAACTGATGGGTAGTGTCACAGCTCCGGTCTCCAGGTGCAGGAGTGGCACCACCAACCACCCCGTCCGTGGTCTGGGCGCCTGCAAGGTAAAACTTACACAGGCCTCTGAGACCGCCACCGGGGAAAGAGGGTCAGAGATCCGTTGGTTGGACAGGCATTGGAATTCAGGATAACCGGAAAGAGGGGCAGGAGAGGGTAGTTGGATTTGCAAGGGAAAGTAGGCAAAATACAACTATTGACAATAACACATACTCAATCAGAGAAACCATGTTCTACATGCACATAGTACGAAATGAGTGAAATGTAAGACAAAGAGAGACTTATCTCTGGGGTGAGTGCCGGCCTCGTGCCTGCACACTCTCAGGTCCGGTAACAGGAGCAGTTCAATGCTGCAAAGAGAGCGTGAGTTACTAATCTGTGTGTGTTTGCAACACACACACACAACAACATTCCTGCCCCAAAGTAAGGGACTTCTCGACAAACAAACACCCTTGTCTGCTGCTATGTACGTATACGTTAGCTTGCCCCTGTGATGGTTCATACACTGTCAATGCAGTAAGGCAGGCGCATATGGGCGCGCTGTAAATGGAAGACCAATGCGTCAAGAATCACACATGATAGAATGGTCCCTGGGTGACCTGCTAGACGCGTATAGCGAGGTGTCCTCCGCCATTGTATATAGTTAATTAGTGTTAGGTTTCCTTTGTATTTTCATTTCATTTGGGGCGCATGGACTATGCCCCACCTTTTTGTATATAGTTGTTTATTAGGTAGGGTTTTTGGTAGGTTTCATTTGGATTGTTGGGCTCATGGACCCTGGATTTGGAAATTGTATATGGATTTCCCTGCAGTTATGGATTTATTTTTTCATTTGGATTTTGTTTGATGGACGAATCCTTAGGAGGCATTTTCATTTGGATTTATTTTGATGCAGCAGTCATACGTTTTATTTCATTTATATTGGACATGCAGCCATTTGTTTATTATTTCTATTATTGTGTGATTTTCTTTCATTCCCTTGCTTTTGTATTTAATGCATTTTGGTTTCATACTTCATTTGTGTGGTATTCTGTCATTGGTTTCATGCATGTCACGATGTGCGTTTTCTCATTCACTTTAACCCATTGTGTGTGTGTGACGGACATGTATTGATGTGCATACTTGCCATTTGGGATCTATCATGACATGGGGATTTGAATGTGGTGTGGACGGAATACTTGTTTGGGTGTTTGGACTGGGGTGGCGTGGGATGGGATTTGGGAGGAGATAGAAAGCTCTAATCAACAGTTATCAACATTAAATACATAACTGGTCAAAACAGTTACAACGGTCACTGTATGAATAAATCTCCAGCTACACTGTTTTACAAGCAGCTGTAGACACTCTACAGCAACCTACATTATTAGTAGATCTTGTATTCGTTTTAATCATTATATTGGTGACACTACTCCTGACGAAGGTCCCTTTAACTACTTATAGAGGACTGAAACATGTCGAGCACATGATAATGGTTTATGTGATTCTACCATTCGGAATAGTTACATGTCAAGCAATTGATAAATGTGTCTAAGAGATGCGAAGCAAAGCCTCTCTAGACTGACCGATTCTCGATCAATCAGTATTGAAGCCTAGTCCAGAAGGCAGTGATTGTCAATATTGAAGAATTGTATTTTATATAGTGTTTTTAGAAAATAGTAACGTTTTTATAACTTGTATTTTTATGATTTAATACATTACGAATTGATGAATTTTTTGACAAGTTATGTGTTTAATGTTGATAACTGTTGATTAGAGCTTTCTATCTCCTGTTTAAACCAAGTTCTCACTACCCATCATAAGGTAGAGCTTCCACCCTGGTGGTACGGATGGGATTCCCTCCTAAAATTTAGTGTGGGATTTGGGTGGCCATAAGGGCCAAGAGTGTGGATCGTGATGACGTTTTGGGGTGGGGACATGAGTCGGGGCCTGCTGGCAGGTGCTCGTCACTGCTGGGTGGGGGGACATGAGTCGGGACTGCTGGCAGGTGCCTGTCACTGCTGGGTGGGTGAGTGGACATGAGTTGGGGCCTGCTGGCAGGTGCCCGTCACTGCTGGGTGGGTGGGGGTGCAGGTGGACATGAGTCTGGGCCTGCTGGCAGATGCCCTTCACTGCTGGATGGGTGGGGTGCAGGGGGACATGAGTCGGGGCCTGCTGGCAGGTGCCTGTCACTGCTGGGTGGGTGGGGGTGCAGGGGGACATGAGTCGGGGCCTGCTGGCAGGTGCCCGTCACTGCTGGGTGGGTGGGGGAGCAAGGGGACATGAGTTGGGGCCTGCTGGCAGGTGCCCATCACTGCTGGGTGGGTGGGGGTGCAGGGGGACATGAGTCGGGGCCTGCTGGCAGGTGCCCGTCACTGCTGGGTGGGTGGGGGTGCAGGGGGACATGAGTCAGGGCTCAAAAGTGTGCTCACAAATGCATGGTGCCATGAGGGCTGCCTGCAGGGCATGGTGAGGGTTGTAGGGTAGTCCCCTGTGGTGTGGGCTGACTGCAGGGCATGGGGAGGGTTGTAGGGTAGTCCCCTGTGGTGTGGGCTGCCTGCAGGGCATGGGGAGGGGGGAAACCGCACACCCGGGAGGTCCCACGATGCCAAATCATATCTGAAACTTCCTGCGCACCCCCCAAATACACGTACCCCGCTCACACACACAGGGCCTATCGCGTGTGAAACTTCCTGCGCACCCCCCAAATACACATGCCCCACTCGCTCAGGGCCTATCGCGTGTCAAACTTCCCGCGCACCCCCCAAATACACGTACCCTGCTTGCACAGGCCCTATCGCGTGTTAAACTTCCCGAGCACCCCCCAAATACACGTACCCCGCTCCCATAAGGCCTATCGCGTGTGAAACTTCCCGTGCACCCACCAAATACACGTACCCCACTCGCACAGGGCCTATCACGTGTGAAACTCCCAGCACACCCCCATAATACATGTACCCCGCTCGCACAGGGCTTATCGCATGTGAAACTTCCCGCACACCCCCAAATACACGTACCCCGCTCCCACAAGGCCTATCACGTGTGAAACTCCCCACACACCACCCAAATACATGTACCCTACTCCCACAAGGCCTATCACGTGTGAAACTCCCTGCGCACCCCCCAAATACACGCAGGCACCCCATCCACCCTGGGCATGCCCCACAGGCAGCCCACGCCACAGGGGGGTGCTTTTTCTGCGCAGCTTACCTGGCACAAGCAGGTTTCGTGTATTCTGGGCATGCGCTGGGAGTTTTATATGCGTTTTTGCTGGCGCGAGCGGGGTATGTGTATTCCGAGGGGTGCGCAGGGAGTTTTACATGCATTTTTGCTGGTGCGAGCGGGGTATGTGTATTCTGGGGCATGCACAGGGAGTTTTACACGAGTTTTCATGGTTGGGGGGCTGTATGCTGGTCCACTGGCCTTTGCGCCATGTTCTGGATTTGTGCGCTGTTCATGGCACACGGGGCAGGGTTGGGGGCGTAACTGGCGCTGCTGCAGGGTTGCTGTGCCACTGTGCGCCACGGCTGGTTATGGATGTTGAAATCCATGAATGCGCTGTGTGCTGAAATGGGTTTTGGCGCACGCGGCTGGCGCACACTGCCGCACGCGCATACTGGGCACCAGCCGCGTGCGCCACTTGTGCGCTGATTTCTATGTATTACATGTTCTAAAAACACTATGTTTTAAACAGCAGGATGAATACAATTACATAGGTTCCAGGTGAAGATCACATATAAAACTAGACAGAGCCAAGCCCTCTCGAGGAGTTCGAATACACAGACAGCATTGCCAGACCAGTTCAGTTGGTAGACCCAGGAATGAAACTTTAAGAGTATTTAAACAAGAGTCTCTCAGTGTTTCAAGTTGTTTACAGAACAAAATGAGATGTTTAGCCGTTTCAGGAACTAAGTGGCAAAATCTACAAAGGCTATCCGCCACCAAAATCTGTTTCCACCTCGGTTTAGTGTCCAGAGTTGGTAAAATATTCCACCTCAGTCTAAGTAGAATTTGTCGATAATCACGATTAGGAAAAATCCTAAGGCTTGGAGATAGAGTACCTCTTTTCTTGTGTTCATGAGCCAGATGAGACATAGAGCTATAAGAATGGAAAGCCTCCGTAGTCTGGCACCAATCATAATCCCACAATTTATTTTTAGTTTTTGTAGGATTAGTGATTATCTGCTCTAAATCTGAACTGATGTTACACAAAATATCTTCGCACAGCTTAGCAAATTTAATTAAGAAACCAGATTGATTAATGTTATTCCCAACACGTTCGTATAGGGTGTTGGGTATAGGTCCCCTAAGTTTAGCTTAGAGCATGAGCATTCTCCAATCAACTCGGGATTTTAGTGAGATGTAGCCTAACTCGAATCGAATTGCGGCCAGAGGGACAACATTAGGTAGAAGTAAGACCCATCTCCTGATATCTCCTTCAATCCCATTCAATTTTGAAGTAGTTAACCCCGCTCTAGACCATAAATCAGTTTTGGGCCTATTTTACCCTAAAAAATCGGCCATATTTGCGATCGATTTTAAGGACCGGCCTGGCCAGTACCTTAGCTTTGTTTAAGAGAAGATGGATCTGCCCTTTCGAGCCTCTACTGGCCCCGACATAATAGCCCAGGTAAGTAAGGCAAGTGGAGCAAGGTATTCTTAGGCCCCCCAGATTCCAGAGGTTAGTTTTCTTCTTCACCTGCCCTTTAGAGAATGCCAGAATTTTTGCTTTTGCTGGGTTGATATTCAGCCCATTTACCTTGGCATAGTTGGCGAATACATCTAGCATGCGCTGTAGCCCTACTTTAGTTAGGTCAAATAATAAGAAGTCGTCTGCATAGGCCATTCAAATAAGCTTCACAGAGCCAATTCTTGGCGCTATGAGACCCTCCTTCAACAAATACTCTGCTGCGTCAGAGAGATATTGATTAAATACCCATGGGGCTAAGACACAGCCCTGTCTAACCCCACAATGTGTGCGAACCACAGCTGAGAATCCCCCTTTTTATTTAGCCGAATTCGTACACTCGAATTGTTGTAAACCCCCTCTAGGAGGGCAATTAAGCCCCTAGGTAATCCTCAAGCAGAGAGTTTGTACCATAACCTGTTTCGGTCAACACAATCAAAGGCTGCCGAGAGATCCACTGAGGCCATATAAGTAGGGCCCCTAGTTGAGCTCCAGGCAGCCTCCTGGATACACTTAACCGTAAGCCCATTAATATTGGGGGAGTGGAATTCACGGAAGCCTGTTTGAAAAGGACTCAGGGGATGGTTGTTTTTTCCCAGTCCTTCAAATGCGATAAGAGAAAGGCAGAGAAGATTTTGCAATCCGCAGCAATCAAAGCAATAGGCCGTAATTTTTAGGGTCCGACCTACTGGCGCATTTGAAAATTGGGATCACATGTGCAGTGGACCAAGAGGTTGGGCATTCCCCGGATTGGAGGATGTCTCGGAACTTAATGCATAGAAGATCGGCCCAGAGATTAGGGTCGGCTTGGAAAGTGTTATTAGTTAACCCATTCGGGCCAGGGGCTCTAGATCTTTTGCACTTATGAATTAGATCTAGCACTATTTCAATCTCAATTGGAGAAGCCCATTTAGACGGAGGGACTGATATGTCACAATTCATAGGGTAATTAATTTCCTCCAGAAGGATAGGGGCAAATCTGGTGGAATAAAAGTCTAACCAAACTTGTTCCGCAATTGGATTCAAGAGAGCATTGCCAGGGTTACTATCTTGTCCATTGACAATATGCCAGCAGGCACCCACATTCGCCTTCATAATAACCTGGAGCATTGTTTCAGAGTCCTGTTGTAATAACTGATGTTTGATTGTTTTGCAATAGTTTTTATAGCCTTGTAAGACCTAAACGAATGGGCAAATCAAGGTTTGCTAGTTGAAGTTTCCTAATCTCCTTGTTCCTGTTAGTTTTTGCTACTGCCAAATCAGAGTAATAAAGGTGCATATGCCTACTAGCTGGTATTTGGCATGCAGAGTAATTGGCCAGATCATCCACTGCTACTTGTACCAATGCTGTAACTGATGCAGTGTTAAAGGTTGTCATTTTCCAATCAAAAGTAGTCTGATTCAGTATAGCCCTCAAATTGAGGTTCAAGGTGTTAATATTTTTAGGGGACCATCGAACTGCAGTGCTTGATGAGTTAGGGGTAACCATAGGTTGATGGCTATACCGAGCCCTTGGTTGGCGGATTTTAAATGTTGCCGTTAGTATTCCATGGTCACTCCAGATGTTCATAAGAATTTCCAACTTTGAACATCTGGTACACAAGTATTCGTCCACAAAGATGTAATCAAGCATAGAGGTGGAAAGGCTGCGGCGCCAGGTAAATTCAATGGGGTTTTCGGGGGATTGCAAATGTCCGAGCAAGGATTGTAGACCCAGGTTGCCCAGCTCCGTATACCAAATATTCCCATCTTGTTTCTTCTTTGTATAATAGGGGTTAAAGGTATTCATCTCACATATTCTCCATGATGAATAGTTAAATAAACAGTCACAATTTAAATCCCCAGCTAAAAGTACATGTCCTGAGTCATTAGCAAGCACCCACTCTAGGATAATCTAAGAGATAGTGGACACAAACAATTTGGCTTCACCAACACCTCTATGCCAATAGATGTTAATGATTAACATTTTCAATTGCCCACAACTAGAAGTAAGATCTACCCCTAAGGCCCCATACGGGAGGCCCGGCAGAGCCTTGCAAAATAAATCGATGCAGTTACCAACTGCGACAATTAAACCACCTGAGGGTTTATCACTTAGATTGTATTGAGCAGGCTGATCGAAAATATGAAAACCATCCAAACATGGGGTCGAGGTCATCCAGGTCTCCTAAATACAGATGACCTCAGCATCTCTCAACAACAATTAGCACTCCACGTTTGTAAATAGGTGCTGATTGCCTCTAGAGTTCCAAGATTTAAGACAAAGGTCTGAAGAAGAAACTAAGTCTGAACTTGGAGAAATTGGCCTAGGGCACAAGTTTTTGCCACAAGGTGGAGGTAATGGAGGCCCAATCAACTTCCTTGTTCAGCTGTTTAAGAGGGTTTTTTGGATTAGGCGGGATTTCCGGGCCACCTGAGTTGGCCCCCGATGGTGTAGCTGAAAAGTGTGTCAGAGGAGGCCCCTGCAGCGGCGTTTCCCACGATGCAGCAGCTTCAACTTTAAATCCCAGTTCCTGCAAAGAATCTGTTTGAGTAAGGATCAATTCCTTAACCAATGGGGAGGCAAGGCAGATCATACTCATGCCAAGAAAATTGCGATCCAGAAAGGCCACTCTAGTAATTTCCTTGGAGGGAAAGTGCTGGAATTTCAGAAAAGATAGATAGGACATTACATCTGTTCAGCCAGATTGGGGCCTCCAGATCCAATAGGCTCTGAATTTTTACCAAGAACAATGGTTTCGATTTAGGAGCGTAGGTACCTTCTTGACGTTTTAGGGAGTCCATCAGAGAGTTTTGAATTCCCTTTAAGTTGGTGTCTAGCCTTTTAGCAGCATCAGAGAACTGAGGCCCTGCAGTTGGTTTGTGCAGGCGATCCACCAAGTTTCGAATACCAGCCAAGATTGTTGGATGTGTAGCAGCTGGCGGAATATTGATGACCTGTAACTGCCCCCACGCCACTCCTAAGTCCAATGGTGGAACAGGAATCAGAGATTGGTTGGGAAATTTATTGGTGGGTGGTTCAATAAGGATGGGCCCCCATATAGTGTAAATTTGATCAGTCCTTGTGTCCGAAAGTCCCTGTAGCTTGATTGAATTCATGGCCTGAGGCACAGCAGGTAACTTAGCAGCTTCTTCATAAATCCTAAATTTCCCGATGCCTCATCCCTGATGTAAAACCGATGTAGAGCACAGCTTCACAATTGGTGAAGCAGTTGGTGTTTCTTGTGCGTTCAATTTCAGGGGGGCCTAGTGGTACTGCAAAGCGCTTCCCTCCAACTTAACGGAAGCCTGAGTGATAGGTAGGTTGCAACTGTCAGTTTGTACTGTAGAATCAACCAATTTGGCCTTAGGGAGACTAGGAACACATAGGTGCTTCCCCTCAGATGTAATCCCTAGGTGCAGATTTAATGGAGTTGGTGCGGGAATTTTGGAAAATAATAAGTTGGTTTGTTGTGTGGCCAATTTCCGCTTAATAAGGCGCGACTTGCGTGGTGCAGTCATTTTTTTCTGGCCAAAGTTCTTAGAAACACTTTCCTGTGTAGCTGGGATCACAGCAGCAGGAGGCGGGATTATATTAGAAACGAGGTTGGGAGTAATCTGTTAGATTATTTGTTCCAGTTAAGGCATCAGCAGTATAAAGATGAACCGCCGGTAGTACCAATTTAGCCTGTTCATGAACAATGTCGTTACCGGGTGCACTTTCCTGTGTAACTGAAGTCAGAATAGGTGCAGGGTGGTTTGAATTGGAAATCAAGTTAGGTCGGCTCTGTATTGGGTTCGTTTTACAAGCTACAGGAGCAGCACAGGGACAAAGACCGGTGGTGCATATGCAGCTTGGTCTTGGGTAGTGAGATTATTTGTAGGTTCCTATATAGAGATATGGTCAGATATCTCTATAATATGTGAAGTGACTGTAGGTGTTTGAATAGGTGGAGAGGCAGAGCTTTCCCCCTGTGGAGCCAACAAGGGTAGTTGCACAGCCAGCTTCTTAGATAGTTTGGTACCAATCCAGTTCACTTTATTATTTAAGTCTACCAAAATATCTGTTCCTATACAATCGATTTTCAGACTGAGTTCCATCATTGATCTTTGAACCGTTTTAAGCTCAGACCAAACATTGTCGTACAGCTCAACAAAAGAGCTGAGGACTACGTTTAGGGCTGAGACTGTCGGATGGGTCAATCTGATCCGTTCGTCCAGATCTTTCAGCGTGTGGTGTAAATGTGGTGAATTAGCATCATTTGGATTGGAGATACCAGAACTAGCTTCTGCTGCAAGTTCACCATTGTTAGGATCAATGCCTTCCATAATGTTAGTTAGGGCGGTAGGTATATTGTCTGCCAAGCCCACTAAAGGCAAAGAGATTGAATTTTTCCGGTATAGCAACAGTAGGGGGTAGATTCATTGCTTTATCCGCACATTCAATTATGCTAATGTCCATGCCATTGTTGTTTCCACCAAAGAAAGTCTGGGTAGTCATTGCTGAGTGGTCTAGCATAGCATCACCTCTAAAAGCTTTGGGTAAATTGATTTCAGTGCTAGAAGAGGTTGCTTTCAAGATGTATTTGTCCATAAATGTCTGTCCTGGGACTTTTTGGTTTGTTTTCAATTTCCTAGGGGTTTTATGGTGTGATTTGTCGTGGACAGTGGGGAAATTGATAGTAGTGTCAGCGGATTCACAATTATGTATCAAAACTTTATGAGTAGCTGCTGCCATAATGGAATCCATATAGTTAGAAATTGTAGGCTTCACTGATAAGAGGCTACAGGACATCTCATTTTTTAGTGGGGGGGGTAGGTTGCACTGAGACTGGAGCAGCAGAAAATGACTTAGAGGTAGTTCGTTGTACATTAGTAAGTGAGCAACACTTTAAAAATGTGCAGAGAGGTTCGGTATAGTGGGCAGGGTCCACTAAAATAGCATCTGGTAACATTGAGGAGCCTTTTTGGCTACGAAGACCGGATCTCATGATTGACCCTGGGATGGAGAAAAATATTTAGAACCACCAGTCTTAAATAAAATCACAGAATGGAGAAGATATAAAATGCAGATTCGTACTTTACACAGGGTACTGTCCCTGGGAGGGCAGGTGACCAAATCAAGGAGATTGCAGTAGTGAGTATTAGGCTGCAACTCCGCAGTCTCTGGCAGCACACCATGAGTAAAGTCACTAAAATATATTAGAGTTAAATCAATGTTCACGGTAAAATATGAGTGCTCACTAACATCCGGCAGCCGCACACGCCGAACAGCCAAACATCACCAGCCCTTCTGCCACCAGGGCTTATGCCGCAAGGGTGGCAATGCAGCGCTTTTCAAAGAGCCAGCGTTGTCACGCGCTCCTCTTGGCTCCGCCTCCCTCAGTGCAGCAAGAGCAACCCGCTCTCAATGCTGCTGGAGGGGGGAGCAAGGCAAATATTAAAAGTCTTCAAAACAGGTGAAAGGCTCCTGCAGCTCCGTTAAGATTACCAGCAGAGTTCAGCTCAAGACTATAGACTTGCTATTGATTGTATGTCAACCAGATCCATTATATCTTTGTGTACTGTCGGGGTGATTATCCCGGGGCCGGCAGAGCCGTCCGCGGACCTCTGGGCTGGGAGGCCCCAACTCCTCCCGTGTTTCCCAAAAGGAGTATGAGACACGCACAAGGAGCAAGGTGGTTCTGCTGTTTATTATAACAACTGCAGAGATGGGTCTCGGATCGTACGCGTCCGTCCAGACTCTCACTCTTAGTGGGGCTCGCAGGCCCTTTTTACGGCAGTATGACGCGCTATCTGCGTCACCTGGGAAAGTTAGCAAAAAACCTATTGCCACTCCGGATTGGTTCCCCGAGTGGTAGGGTTAGTATAGGATGCATATGGAGAAGGATGTTAGTGGTTAAGGATGAGTCAGGTGGTATACTTGGGCTGTCCCAACTATTAGCTACTTGAAAATTGCTACAAGGGGACCCCTGGTGATTGGCTAATACTACTGACGTCAGTGATGAGCCCCTCTGTGTTCTGATTGGTTCTCCCACGAGCCCCCAAGCCTGGGACCATCGTCGTTACCAGCTCGCGGTGTACCTGTCATTAGCAACAATGTGCAACTTTGTGTTTGTGCAGGCAACATACAGGTCTGCTCATAGGCTTGTGGCAGGTCGTTCTCATCGCCGTAGGTGTCCATCTTGCCGCTTCATTGTTGCAACCTGTGTCCCAGACGTGGGACCCAGGCGACTTTCTGTCTCGTGGGTCTGGCACCTTGTCAGATCGGCTTGGTCACGTGTGGAGAGACCGTAGCTGGAGCACAATCCTGCACATTAGATTTGTATTTCGTTTCTGTGGGCTTTGCTCTTTTTACAGGTGTAACCTTGGCGCCGGGCTGGTAGCATGCGAGTTGCAACATCGTGGCCTTGGCTGTGAGCTCTCGCTGGGGCTCGTTCTGCATGACCAGCACTTGTACTCTTGCTCTGAGAGGATTTTCATGATGAGGCTCTTGCTTGCGGCCTACTCGGGCCTAGTTCATGGGTGGCGATACATAATCCATTGTATGGAGATCGCGGGTTGACATGGCATCACGAGCAGTGTTAGGTATACATGATGGTGTCGTCACAGGGCGAGTGCTGGGAGAAGCGTCAGCAAGCGTATACATGAGCTCTTCAGGCGTCATGCATTTCTGCATTACTATAAAAAGGCCTATGTGAAAAATAACAACGATGCACATCAGTGGGTGTGTCAGTCACCTACGTCATAGCACTGAATATGTTCTTCGTGTAGGTTGGTGTGTGAGTGACCAGTGTGCATGGTGGCACGTGTGTTCTTGGCAGTTGGCTAGGTCGTTATGGCATCTCTAATGATGTGGATACTTGTGGCTGTTGTCATAATCAAGTTCATCCATGAAGCAGGTGTCGGCTTGAGTCGGACAGGCTGGTGGGCATACCCTTATGTTCCTGAACCAGGGTATTTTGTCATCTGGTAGATAGACAAACTCGTCCCGTGGGGGGTGCCTGGGCCGTGATCCTCTAGGCCATGTTCTTGATGAGATTGGGGGGAGCTTATTTTTACATTCTCCCACTTCAGTCCCCCCTCTGGTCGACTTGTCGACCACAAACATATCTTTTTCTTTATCTCCTCTTACTCTCCATACTTTAGTTATTCCAGCCAGTGTCCATAGTGGTTGACATGATCTTCAAATGACCAGTACATATAAACACAGCTTCCGCCTGGTTTGCAGTATACCCATCTTCCAACATAGCTCCTCGGGTTTCTTGGGTTCTCCACTTTCACAGATGGCGGATCCAAGTGGTTGTTAAGGATCTGTTTACACAGTCTCTCTCTTTCCTTTATTGTCACGTTGGTGTGCTGGTCATCATCAGTTGGCACCAAGGGTGCATGCCGACCATTTCTATCATTTTGTCTGTAGTGCGTGCTTTCCTGGCCTTCCAGAACCTTATTACAATCAACACTGCTGCAGCTAATATTATGCATCCAACTATAATCTTCAGTCCATCTGACAGCCATGAGGGCATCCATGACCATATAAATGAAAACCAACTGGTATCCTTCTTTACCCCTTTGCTTTCTTCCATCATTTTAGAGTGCATCTGGGCCAGTTGTGATACTGCTTCAGTAAGTGTCCCATTATCTGCGTCGTTAGCTGGGATAAATGTGCAGCATGATTGTCCAATTTTTGCACAAACTCCTCTTTCCATAGCCGTGAGAAGATTCAGCACATATCTGTTTTGCAGTGCTACCATTCTTACCGCTTGTAGCTCTTCTTTTATGGCGTTGAATCCATTTACTGTCGAATTAATCGTCATCATCAGTTCCCACCGGGTGATCTGAAGCCATTTTGCGTTCGCATATGCTTGTAGTCCTGGGTGTATTATTGACGAGAAGAACATTGCAGCCCTGCTGAATAATCTGTGTTCTGGTGGGATGGAGGTGAGTGCTATTTCCGATCTTCCCCACAGGTAGTTTCCTGTCAGGGGTTCTCCTTGTCTTTTCATTCTTGGTAGAATGTTATTGTTGTTATTTTTCTCTCTTTCCTGTGATTGTATAGACCTTTTCCTCCTCTTGTTCCCTTCGTCCATCTTGGGGAAATTGGCCATGTTAACATGTTTTTGTGGCACTATCAGTGATGGTACGTTAATGTGTACCATGGTACATATTCCATTCCATAATGGAGGCAAGGTGTGGTATGCCTTATCACCGCAGGCCCAATAGTGGTCCATTATAACTGCATTTCCAGCACCCCCCTCTGGTAGTGCCACTACGCTTCCACAGTTGGTGTTGTATCCCACATCCACATCTCCTTTGTGTTGGTAGCATAGTTTGGGTGCAGTCAGTGGTAGTATGCTTATTGGGTCTTCATCCTTCTCCATCCATGTCAGCATGGGTACATATTTACCCCACGTCATCCAACATCTGTCGTTGTGCTCCTGTATGGTGGTAATATTTTCTCTTGTTATCATCTTGCTCTCAACCACTCCTATTTCCCACTCATTGTTCATATATATTTTCCCAGTTATTGTTATCAGTGGTCTCTCCCAGCATCCTTGTACACCAGGAACTTCAGTGGCGTACCAATCACACGGCAGGTGTTCTAGCGTTACTTTCTTCGTTTCTCCTTTTTCGGGGCCATCCGTCATGTATCTGAATGCTTCAGCGTGTAAGCTGCTTTTATGGTAGTTCAAATATGTCTTGAGGAAATTATTTTCGTATGGGTATGTGTCCCTTATTTTCCACTGCATTCTCACCACCGTCCCTTGGAATCATCCCCTCATTTGGAATAGTGCCAGATATATTATACATTGCACTGTTTTTTCCTGTATTTCAGTGGCAACAAATGTTCTTGATGCGTTCATGGCGTATGGGATCAATGAGCACACATAGCAGTTGTCCTCAGTTGTCTGCTTACCAATTTGGGTCATGTGCTGGTACCACATGTTGTTTGAGACGTGTGCTGAATCTGTTATGTAATTATCGATACCTTTATTGTCAGTATATGTGCTGCGTTTAACTCTACCTCCCTTACCTTTAGGGTTGCTAGTACCACCTGATATCATACCTGTTGCAGCCGTGGGAGGGGGTACGTTAGTTTTGGATGCAGCCATAAAATTGGGAGCATAGCTTTTCTGCCATACAGAGGCAGCCAATAGACCAGTAATGACCAACACTCCTATCAATTTTATTACAAGAGCTATTCTCACTGGCATTTTTGCTCTTACCTCGCTGCAGTCCGGCAGTTTATTCTTGCGACGTTAAAGGTGCCCGCCTGAAAATCCTTAATGTGCTTGTTATTATTGTTAGTATTCGTTAGTTAAGATCTCCCTATCAAGTAATTGTTCAGTGCCCAGGCGAAGAGCTGTTCCCACGCTAATCTTAGTGACCTATCTCTTAGAGCCGGCAAGTGCTCGTGAAGATGGGGTAATGATTGTTGAATGCGGTGTAATATACACATACCCGCCTTCTTTTTAGGTACTTTGGCCTTCTTATATGATATACAAATTGGTGTGATAGGGCCTCAGGGGTGTTATCATCTGCGGGCAGCATCTACTCCTGGGCACAGCTCACTGTTAGTTACTTCACTTTCTAAACAATACAATGATATGCGGTACCTGCATGTGCGAGAGAAGGTAGATGAAAAACATACAAGTGTTTTATGTGTGTGTGTGTAACATCCAAGTTTGTTGTACGATGTCCTTCAATCGGTGGTGGCCTTGGCGGGGCTGGGGCTCGGGGGACTGGGTCTGGGTTGGGCAGAAGTTTGTTTATTTTGTGATCTCGTAACCATGGGGTGGGCTATGAGCAAGTGTCCAAAGTCTATGGCAGTGTTTGTGACTGAGGAGTGGTCAGGGGCAGTGACACAATTGTCTTCAGTGGCGGTTGTTGTATCCTTGTCTGTAGCTGATGTTGTTGATGTTGTTGGTCTTGTAATGGTCCTGTCATCAACGCTAGGGCGGGTCTGATGTCTGTAGGGCTTCACGTCGTGTAGGTGATTCCAGGCGCGCTTATCGTGCAGCTTTACTGCTCTGGGAGCAACTGCCTCGACCAAGTGGGGCCGGGTAAAGCGTGGGCTGTTCCACTTTCTATTGAAGTTGCGGAGGAGCACGTGATCTCCCTCCGCAATAGTGCATAGTCCTTCCTTCTCTTGTTCCTCGTTGGTGTCTTCTTGTTGAGAGCTCTTCGACCCACCCCACGTGCGCTCGAGCTGTTGAAACACAAAGGCAACACTAGTAATCAAGGAAGACACATATTGATACATTTCGTCACCAAAAACAGTTGCAGTGTTATCATGGTCAGTAAAGGCTCTTGATGTTGGCGTTAAAGGAAGGCGCATTTGAAGTCCTGTCACCACCTCGTGGGGAGTGAGGTGGTGATCAGATCCTGGCCTATTCCTCAGCTCAAATAGAGCCAGCGGAAGGCAGTACAACCAGCTCTTTTTAGTTGTCTGCTGAATTTTTGCAATTTCCTCTTTTAATAGGCCATTCAGGCATTCACATATACCGTTGGCCTGCGGATGGTATGCACATGGAAATTTATGTTTAATACCCAGCAAAGATGTGATGTGCTCAAACATTTCATTAGCAAAGTGTGGGCCGTTGTCCGACAGCAGCACTTCACAAACACCCCCCCTGGGGAAGACCTCTCTCACTAGAAATTTAGCTGCTCTAAATGCATCCACGTGTGAGCACGGTCCGGCCTTGATCCACCTGGAAAATGGACATACCACTACAATCATGTACCTATGTCCTTGACTTACATTGATCATATCAACGTAGTCAATATGAAGGTATAGGAAGGGTCCTTCAGGCCGGGGTATAGTACCTTTTATCACTTGCGGCGTGTGACCGGCCGTAAACTGTTGGAATGTGAGGCAGTTGCTAATGAAATTAGTAACATGAGAATTTAACTCGGGGCAGAACCAATCCTCCCTAATTCGTGCTGCAGTCACTTCCTTTCCTGTATGTGCTGGATGATGAAGCTGGGCCGGGGCGGTGTTCAACAGTGCCAATGGCATGACCACCTTTCCAATATTATTTTGACGCCACAGCGCGTCAATTGGGGACATCGTACATCCTCTCTTTACCCACAGTTCTTTTTCTGCCATTGGTGCAGCTGCCTGCAATGCCATTATCTGTGTTGCAGGGAGATGAGTGTACCCCTCCTTCATCATCACCTGTTTTACCATTGACCTCCCCCTCCCTCTCTCTGATTCTGGGGGGGTCCATATTTCACCAAAATATGCAACATGCTTGGCATGTTCGTCTGCTGTTTCATTACCTTTCGAGATATAGTCATCTCCATTAGTGTATGCTTGACACTTAACCAAAGCTATCTCTTGGGGGTCGTTAATTACTTCAATCAATTCTGCTAGCAAGAGGACATGTTATACTGGGGTGCCATCAGCTCTTCTAAACCCCCTTCTTTGCCATTTTATTAACCCGGAGTGCACCGTTGATGTGACATATGCCCTGTCAGAGTATATAGCCGGTCAAGTGGCACAGCGAGTAGAGCGCTCGCTTTGACATCAGTGCAGAGCCTGCGAACGCAGGTTCGAATCCCGGCAGCGCCAAACTCAGCATTTCATCCTTCCGAGGTCGATAAATGAGCACCACACACCGTGGGTAATAATTAAGCAGCGCTCAGATACCTAAGGGTTCGTAGCGCTATATAAATGCCAAATTATTATTATTATTATATAGTAACTCTTTTGTCAATACTTTCCTTCAGTGCCAAAATCAGTGCAACCAATTCTGCTGCCTGAGGCGAATAATGCTGCTGTAATTGCACGCATTTTACTGGGACATACATCAAATCTTCCATCATTTTAACTACTGCTGCACCAGTTCTCCTTATCCCATCGCTCTGATCAATGGTTGATGACCCATCAATGTACATTATCTCACCCCCTTTAAGGCTATCCTCCTCCACCTTCCTTGTGCTGGAGTACATTTCAATAGTCTGTGTGCAATCGTGGGCATAATCACCTTCCTCAACAACTTCTGCTATGAATCTGGCTGGGTTAACGTTACTGCATCTGACAATTGTCAATTCAGGTCTGGATAATATGATTTCGTAACCTGACGCCCTCGGTGTGGTCAGTGTGGACTTAGGTTTGTTCAAAATTGCAAACAGTGCATGTTCCACAAATAATGTGGTGGGGCACCCCATTGTTATCGATGATGATTTTTCCACCGCAAATGCAGCTGCGGTGAGGCCCTGTTCGCAAGGGAAATGTCCTAACATGACAGGGTCCAAGTGACCACTGTAGAAAGCTATTGGCTTGTGTCCCATGCTAGTTTTCTGAGTCAATACTGCTTTCATTACCACTGAGTCGCAATGTGAAAAAATGAAAAAGTGATGTTCGTAATTTGGAGTGGCTAGTACGGGAGCTGTGGATATGGCATGTTTCAACTCATCAAACGCCTCTTTCATTTTTCTTGTCCACCCCAACCTCTTGTCTCCCTCACATTTTGTGGTTGTGGTGTGTTGGTTATGGCTTCTGCTCTTTGTGGTGCAATGTTTCTTCCATGCTGGGATATTAGTTGGCCAATTTATAGTACCTGTTCCTGACAGTACTGTAACTTTTCCTTGTCTACCTTGTACCCCTTTTCAGCCAACACTGTCAGCATTTTTACTGAGTCTTCCCTGCACCTCTCCTCATTAGTGCTGCAAATTATCATGTCGTCAACATATTGCAGCACCGTGTTCTCCATTTCAATGTTTTCCAAATCCATCTGTATTACTCTGTTGAAAATTGAGGGTAACTCGCAGTACCCTTGTGGTAACCTGGTGTGTTTCCATTTTGTATTCCTGTATGTGAAGCTTGTCAAATCTTGTGAATTGGGGTGCAGAGGTATTGAGAAAAAGGCATTTTTGAGGTCAATCACAGTGAACCGTGATGCCTCTGCTGGTATTCCACATAGTATCGTGGCTGGGTTTGCTGCTATGGGGTATTCTGCTTCTACAATGTAATTCAAGGGCCTGAGGTCCTGGATGAAACAACAAGACCCTCCTTTACCTTTGCGCACTGGGTACACAGCCGTGTTACATGCTGACTCTGATGGTACCAATATGCCATTATTTATCAGGGCTGTTATGGTTTCGTATATTCCCTCATCTGCCTCTTTTGATAGTGGGTATTGCTTCACTCTAGGTAGTATTGCGCCCTTTTTCAACTTTATTTTTACTCCTCCAATGCTCTTTATGCAGCCCACGTCATAGGGACTCGTGGTCCACAGTGATGCTGGAACTTTAGCCATGTCTTCCTCGTAGAATGGTACTGGGGTAGATGCAGTTGCCTCGAGTGCCATTGCCATTTTCAGTGCTATTTGCTTGTATGGCACTCTTAACCAGATGTCAACACTCATCATAAATACCATCTCTCCTTCTCCTTTGTTCTCTGAAAAGAGCTCTTCGTCAGACTCCTGCCTGAGCCTGCATCCCTCAGCCAGTGCTATTACTGCTCTCCATGCTCTCCCTTCCCTGTCTTGGGCATGCACTGCGATGTAATCTGCAGTTGCTATAATGCTCTCGATACTCACCGAAATCACCTTCCCCTCTGGTTCACTAGCTGGTGTCTCAGGCCTGAACAAATCTTGCCTTCTATTCCTGGCATCCATGCAAATGCCATGTCTGTTCCATATTGGAACAGTTCGCCATCCACAGGCTCAGCTCGAGCTACTGTCGGGCCACAGTAAGCTTGCAGTATTTGTCGTGCAGTAAGCATGTTTATTCCAGGTGTGGAGCAAATGATGCCATTCTCCGTGAAGGAGATTGTCATATTTAATCTGCTCATTATGTCCCTTCCAAGTATGTTCACTGGCGACTCCTTTGAATACAGGAGTGGGACAGACATGTCATAATCTCCTATAGACAAGGAGATGTTATCAGTAAAGGGAACCAACCCTCTAGCCCCAGAGAATCCTTGAGTGTGCATGGCCTCGCCTGACATTTTAAATTTACCCTCCCTTATGCAAGACCTAGTTGCCCCAGTGTCAACAAGGAAGGAACATTTTTTGTCACCTATCGTTACCTTAATGCGTGGTTCCTCCGCACTATTAGGTGTTATCGACAGGATGGGACACACCAAGGACGTCTGTGGGCTGTCCTATTGTGGGTACAGTGACTGACCGCTTCCTGTGTAAGGGTTGTGTCCCAAGACAGTCACCCTCCCCAACTGTGTTTGTTGTAGTGGTGTATCAATGGGTGTCAATTTATGGTCCTGTATTTGAGTGAGCTGTTGTACTGGTTGCACTTGGTGTTGTTGCGTTACTGCCACCTGTTGCTGCGGTGGTGTGTATGTCTGCAACTGTTGTGGTGCAGCGTAGTGGTGCATCTGTTGCTGTGGCTGTTGTGGTGATACTTGCTGTTGTGTGTTGCTCTGTTGCATTCCCTGCTGTTGCTGGTAAACCTGTTGCTCCCTCATAGGCCCTTGTGGTCCCTGTTCCCCCCACGCTGGTGGGTTGGGCCTCATTCTACATGTGCGTGACATGTGTCCCCACATTCCACAAACCCAACATACAGGTGGTTCCCTGGCCTGCAATGGGAAATTCCCTGCATTGTCTTGGTACCCTTGTTGCCCATTGGGGTAGTAACTTTGAAATACCCCCCTTGCTGTTGTGCATGTTGGCCATACCCTCTCCCTCTCATCATTCCGCCCCTTCCCCGGGGGTTGTTATAATATCCATTTCCCGGTGGCATGCACCCTCCTCCTGTAGGAGCCGTGTATGGTGGGGGTGGTGGCATCTGTTGTGTTATAAGTTGTGGTGGTTGTGGTAATGGTACTATTTGTTGTTGTGTGGAATCTTGTGCAGCCACTACTTGCGTGGGGTTTGGGGCCATTATTGCTGGTGCAGTTAATAGTGCTCCTTCCATGGTATACTTTGTTAGTTTTTTCTGCACTAATATTGCCTCTTCTGCTTTCCTATCTTCTTCCTTTTGTTTCATCTTTTCTTGCCACATCCGACAGTGGTGTATTATTGTTAGTTGTATTTCCGGCCAGGCCTTAGCTTCCATTCCCACTATCTTCTTCTGTTGTCTTTGTACTGTCTCCGGGAGCCCTTGTACTAGTATGTGGTAAAAAATGGCGGGTGTCTTGTCCCATTGCTCCCTAGTTTCCAAGCGCTACTTCTCCTGAATCTTCTGGATATAATCAACAGGATCTTCACTCTCACGCATCTTGCGTGACGTAATTGCTCCTATATCTGATGTGTCTGGGACCTGGACCCTCAGGGCCTGCCACAATGCATGTCTGCAGATGGCAAATGGCACCCCGTCATGTGACGTATTTGTTATTGTAACTCTGGGGAAGCCTGTCCTCTTCCAAATGTCATCTACTGTGTCCCCGAATATTGATATTAATAGTCCCTTCACGTCTCCCACTGCTAGTTTCTGTCCCGCGGTGTGTTTTTCCATCTCATATATCCATTTCCCCGCTCCTCCGCTTAGTGATGGGAGCCTGCACTTTGCATTCTCCTTATCAGCATGCTTCCAAGGGACATATTGTGGTCTGGCCCCTCCCCTCTCCAATAATGGCATTAGATTGTACCCCATTTGTCCCCCCCCGTTGTCGCGGGGTGGAATCTGTTTACTCCTCCTCTTCTTCTGTGTCAAGTAAATCTGCTGCCATATCTATATTACTGCTGCTTGTCGTATCTTCTCCTTCTTTTCTCCTCCCTCTCCTATTACTCTCTTGGTTCACTGCAGGTGTGAGTGGCCGTTCTTCCTGCCTGCGTCCTGGGAGTTCTCTGAGCCTGCCGATGTATGGTGTGTGTTCAGGCGCGGGTGTGGGTGGGCGTGTTGGGCGTAATGATGTGGATGTTACTGCATGTGTTGTTCCTCCTGCCACTTCTCTTACCTGTTCCTCACTTCTCTTCTCTTCTTCCCTCTTCCTGCATGCCCATGGTGATTCCCTGTTAGCACGTGTGATGTACAATTTATCTAAGCTCTCCCTTCCGCTGCTTTTTCCTTCTCCTCCCACGCCCTCTTCTTCTTCGCTGCAGAATTCGTCCAGGAGCGACAACCCCCAATCTGTCCTTTTCCCCCTTACTGTCACCGTTTTTAAGTATATTAAATCCGTTCCTTTCTGTTCGCCTCTACTGGTTACTTTCCCTTGCGCTGATGTTGTGGCCACTTCCGCATCCCGACGCGCATATGGTCTTACCCCAGGCTCCAGTTTCCTCTCTCTGCTCTCCTCTTCCTTCTTTTCCACTATTTGACCACCTATTTCCTCTCTCTTCTTTTTCAATTCCTCCATCACCTCACTACCTACCTTCGCTAATATCCTTTCTTCCTCTCTCCTCCTTTCCCATTTCTCTTTTTCCCTTTCTAATATGCTTTCTATTACTTTACCTTCTTCGTATTTCCTGGTGCTTTCAAATAGTATTTTCTTCTTCCATAGTTCCATTTCCTTCTCCTTCTCTTCCTCCCTCCTCTTCATGTCACGCTGTGCTGCTCGGGATACCCTTTCCGCTATTGCCTTCATCCTCTCTGCTTCCCTCTTCCTCTCTTCTGTACGCTCCTTCATTCTTTCTAACTCATCCCTACTTTCCTTCCTCTCCTTCCTCCTTCCTCATGCCTCTTGCTCGAGCTGCTTAATCAGTGCACTTCGCTCATCCCTCAATTCAGCCAATCGTTCATCCAACATCTCCTCCTCGTCCTGTGACAGCTCTCCTTCACTTGTGTTACTCTCCTCACCCCCTATTCCAGTACTACCTGTGTCGTCCTTATTCATTCTCCTCACCACATTTTTTTCTTCTCCTGTTAATGTCCCTCGCAGCTTTAAGAGCACCTGCGCTGCTATCCATTCGTCTTGTCCTATGTTCGAAATGTGCTCCTCGCTGTTCTTCCCTCCCTTTGAGTGCGCCTGCGTGCAACTCGAACCCAACGTGCTCGTCACCTCCTCCCCCCTCTCTTACAATGTCACATTGCTCGTTGGGTGTGCCATACTCACCAAGTTCTCTTGATGTGGGGCCGCTCGACTGCGTGCACCCCTCCAAGCGGCTCACCAACTCCCCTCGTCTGGACCACGTCTGGACACTCGCCAACCGCGGGCGGGATACTTCTCAACCGGCTTCCGAGGGCCAATATCCGTATTGCGCTGTCCGGTCTTCTTGCAGTTCCGCGATGGTCCTGTAGTCCTCAAAAGGGGGCAACGGCAGAGGGGGCCGCGCCACCGAGCCTCCTCGCAACGAGAGGCCTTGGAAAAAGAAAAAACTCAAAAAGGGTAGACCTTAAAGAGATCTCAGCAGTGCCTCCAACTTGTCGGGGTGATTATCCCGGGGCCGGCAGAGCCCTCCGCGGACCTCCGGGCTGAGAGGCCCCAACTCCTCCCATGTTTCCCAAAAGGAGTATGAGACACGCACAAGGAGCAAGGTGGTTCTGCTGTTTATTATAACAACGGCAGGGATGGGTCTCGGATCGTACGCATCCGTCCAGACTCTCACTCTTAGTGGGGCTCGCAGACCCTTTTTACGGCAGTATGACGCGCTATCTGCGTCACCTGGGAAAGTTAGCAAAAAACCTATTGACACTCCGGATTGGTTCCCCAAGTGGTAGGGTTAGTATAGGATACATATGGAGAAGGATGTTAGTGGTTAAGGATGAGTCAGGTGGTATACTTGGGCTGTCCCAACTATTAGATACTTGAAAATTGCTACAAGGGGACCCCTGGTGATTGGCTAATACTACTAACGTCAGTGATGAGCCCCCCTGTGTTCTGATTGGTTCTCCCGCGAGCCCCCAAGCCTGGGACCATCGTCGTTCCCAGCTCGCGGTGTACCTGTCATTAGCAACAATGTGCAACTTTGTGTTTGTGCAGGCAACGTACAGGCCTGCTGATAGTGAGCAGGTCGTTCCCATCGCCGTAGGTGACCATCTTGCTGCTTTGTTGTTGCAACTTGTGTCCGAGACGTGGGACCCAAGCGACTTTCTGTCTCGTGGGTCTGGCACCTTGTCAGATCGGCTTGGTCACGTGTGGAGAGACTGTTGCTGGAGCAGAATCCTGCACATTAGATTTGTATTTCGTTTCTGTGGGCTTGGCTTTTCTTTACAGGTGTAACCTTGGCACCGGGCTGGTAGCATGCGAGTTGCAACATCGTGGCCTTGGCTGTGAGCTCTCGCTGGGGCTCGTTCTGCACGATCAGCACTTGTACTCTTGCTCTGAGAGGATTTTCATGATGAGGCTCTTGCTTGCGGCCTACTCGGGCCTAGTTCATGGGTGGCGATACATAATCCATTGTATGGAGATTGCGGATTGACATGGCATCACAAGCAGTGTTAGGCATACATGATGGTGTCATCACAGGGCGAGTGGTGGGAGAAGCATCAGCAAGCGTATACACAAGCTCTTCAGGCGTCTTGCATTTCTGCATTACTATAAAAAGGCCTATGTGAAAAATAACAACGATGCACATCAGTGGGTGTGTCAGTCACCTACGTCATAGCACTGAATATGTTTTCGTGTAGGTTGGTGTGTGAGTGACCAGTGTGCATGGTGGCAAGTGTGTTCTTGGCAGTTGGCTAGGTCGTTATAGCATCTCTAACGATGTGGATACTTGTGGCTGTTGTCTTAATCAAGTTCATCCATGCCGCAGGTGTCGGCTTGAGTCTGACAGGCTGGTCGGCATACCCTTATGTTCCTGAACCAGGGTATTTTGTCATCTGGTAGATAGACGAACTCATCCCGTGGGGGGTGCCTGGGACTTGATCCTCTAGGCTATGGTCTTGATGAGATTGGGGGGAGCTTATTTTCCCATTCTCCCACTTCACTACATTGCACACACAAACATGATTCAGTCTTTTCTGAGTCATAGTGTGCACAGCCACGTTTTCAGTCGTTGTAAAGCACTAAACCTCATCTCAGCCTCACAGGAAGATACTGGAACTGTTAGGAGGATCCACAGTAGCTTCTCCACCTGTGCAAATTCAGCTCTTTCTGTGGGAGGCATTGGTCGAAAGAACTCTACCAATTCTGAGATGGAAGAATATTTATGAGTTCTTGATAATGTGGCTAATTGTGCAGAGAGGAGGAGATTCAATTTCTGGGTATTTTCAGCGCTTCTGGCAGTTAGAAGCAGCTATTCCATGTGTTCATACATTTGGATGTCTTCCTGGTGAAAACGCTTCTTAAGTTGAAGAGAAATGGTATCTAAAAGTTCAAAATACTATGGTCTGTAGTAGTCCTTTATGGTTCTTGGATGAACATTTTCAGCTAATCCTTCATCAATACGTTTTGGAATTTGGCTTCATCTTTGCAGTTCTATCTCCTTCAGTTGATATCTTGCCACCATATGGCTATTTTACATATGTAGACTGTCAAAAGATTGTTCGTGGCAAAGCTTTAGGATGACACTGTCTGTGTGATGCACTGCTGCAAGTAATCCGGATACTGCTTGTTGGTTTCCCTGCATAGCAATATTCAAGCACTCAAGGTGCTGCATGACTTGGACAACAATCTGCCGACCTAAGAAAGCTATTCCCTCTTGGATTATTTTTATAGGCCACGGGCACGAGTGGGCACATCACCACTATTCCTGGAAGCTGCCATTTCTTCTAATGTTTCCAAAATAGCCTCATCATTATCCATTACTTTTTGTACAGGTTTTACCCGAACCGTCCAGCGCGTGCAACACAATGGATTGATTTTGGCAACCTTGGCTGGACCTTCAGTTGAACGCTGGACTATATCTGCAAATTTTGTGCGCCATGTAATGGATTGCCCAAACAGATTACCAAGATCTTGGATGTAGACTATTGCATTTTCCATTATGGGACACTGTTGTGCTGCAGCCTGAATGACTACATTTGTACAGTGAGCTCCACAATGGACATACAATGCAAGTGGTTGTTTTTGCCATATTATTGCCTGTGCACCATGGTACCCTGCCATATTTGCTGCACCATCATAAATGTATGCTCTAAGCATTGATAAAGACAGACCGTGACGACATAAAACATCCTTTACAATTTTAGCAATTGATTCTCCGCTGCTATCATCTGCTTGGAACAGTCCAATTAAATCTTCATGTGGCCAAAGATCTTGGTCAACACATCGGATACAAAAGCATTCTTGTTCTTGACCAGATATATCTTGTGTGCCATCAACTATAACAGCAAAGGGATTGTCTCCAATACTCTTACAGATTATACGCAAAATTGCATGAGACAATATCTGCAGAACTTCATTTTGGATGTCTGGACTGAAGTATTCAGCTCTGCTTGATGTGATCCATTTTTTCAGACAAGGTACATCATCTGCTCGTGCAACAAGAACTTGCCCAAAATTCCCATCTTTGTCATCATGCCCTTGCAGGGCAAGACCTTTTTTTGCCAGAAGAGTATTTGTGTGAATTATCTTGTGAAGGCACAACCAAGAATCTTGTTGGTTTTTTACTTGTTGCCAAAGTTGTGAATCAATTGGTTTACTTCATTTATGGTGTGCCAATTGCTTTACAGAGTATGCATGAGCTGAACTATTTTGATGCTTGTTTAATTTTTCTATAGCCTTTTTCCAATTGTTAAAACCAATAGTAACAAACTCTTGCTCAGCGTTCTTCATGCGATCAACCAGTTTCATTGCAGCAGACTATGCACAGGGGGAGCAAATAACCCCTTCCAGTTTGGTACTGTAGTGCAACCATGGAAAATATTTGAACCAGCTTTCCTGAAAATGCAATATGCGCTTCTTCTGATTTTGTGACTGCAGTAAAATGGTTTGAACTGGCATACATTTCACAGATGGGTGATTTTGAACTAGTGCACTTAGAAGAGGTCCCTCGTAATCGCTATCTGAAAGGCTGGTTGATTTTTATTGAATGCAGGTTTCACAGTTGCTCTGGTCATCTTCCGCATTTCCAGTTGTTGCCCCAAGGATATGTTCTGCTCCATAGTCCCTTTCATTATATTCATTTGTGGGTGTGGCTGGGATACCGTCATGTGAAGTCATTGCAATGTATTCAATTGGAACCTCATCTGTACATTCAACCTCTAAACTTCTTACCTGTTGGTCAGTAGACTGCAACACAGGCATGTTCTCTGATTTGCTGGACTGTTTTGTTACAAAGAAGTTATGAATGTCCATTCTGAAAAATAAAAAAGGAGACTACATTCGGAAAGAGAGAAAAGGAGTCTATGCAGCTATTGCAATTCGACCAGACATGGAATTGACAATGCAATGTTACCATTTATAAAATGTATTTGTTGTGTATAGTACAGTGTAGGACAAGCATTCTGTAGATATTGTAAAGATCTAGATTCTGTGGATACCATCTAGCACATGCTCCTTGTTTGCCCAATGATTGGGGAAATAAGGGAAAACTACATTGGTGACAATCTGAAAAGCGGTGAACACAGCGATACTACAGCAATTTGGGAAAGACTGATGACGGCTGATAAAATCGGCTATACCATAGCGGCCCTGAAATTCGTGGTATTGCTGCTTAACGACTTAAACCCGACCTAGGAACGGAGGTAGCTAAGATTGGGGATTTAGAGGACTGCGAAGTCCACGTGATAGCCATTTTTGAACTGGCAACCGCGAAGATGATCAAGATTTCTGGATTTCGAAGAACTGTAAGGTGTCATATTTGTTAAAGGCTTAAATACAAATAACCAATAAAACAAAACAAAAAAATAGTACAGTGTACCAAGATGCCCACTGCTGTGACTTTCCCACAGATATGTTGATGTCCGGGGTGGATGGGAGAGTTCAAAAGGCATACTGAATGCCACAGTGAACGTTGATATAGAAATGCAATAAAAACATCCACTCGCCAATAAACAATGAGGGGTTGATCAATTTCTTTTAGGGCCATAAACCTATACTATATGTCAGTGTATGTGTGTGTTGTATGTGCGAGTGGCTTGCCAGAAATATTTTCTGTGTCTCACTCTGCACGCAGGGCCATTCCAAGGACTTGTGGAGCTAAGTTCAGCAATTCAAGTGTTGGAGTGAGACCCATCTAATGTGTCTAGGGTGACCACAGGAAATTACACCGTGGGGAATTACATCACTAGAAAAATAAATTACTTACCTCTGTAAACATAGTTTCTCAAACAAAGCAAGGTGCCCAGGCAACATGCATCCCCAACCCATTTCATCCTATTCCCATGCTGGGAAGGGCAGCAGGGCACACAGATTAAACATATTATTAAATGGGCATTGGCAATGCCAACAGTTTTGACTTTTGTGTAGGCATGGGAAAGGCATTTGGTGGGGAGAGTACCTGGGCATTATGGGCATATAATAGCACTGCTTGGTGAATGCCTAATATTGATAAACAAGCTGAAATGGTTGGCTTTGCAATGCTTGTTTTTAACAGGACTTCACTGAAGGACATGCATAGTGCTTATAAATTGAGTGGCTGAAGGCAGACGTGGGTACATCATTTTTATTACACCAGAAGCGGGTTTGCAGCTTCTTTGAAAAAACACTGACATTCACTTGAGTACAAAGTTTGATGGTAAGGTTTGAATAAAGCGAGCACAAAGAGTTCCCATGCGAAGGTGGTGTGGGCAGGCTGGGAAATAAAAACAGTAATCCTTCCAACCAAAAACATCAGCACACAGGCTCGGGACAAAAGAGAATTGCAACATATATGCCATTCTGTTAATCAACTTTACTCCCTTATTATGCTGTGCAATTTGTCCGCTTTCCTGTGTGAGGATCGGCTGATGCAAGTAATCGAAAATCAGCTCTGGTTTTGCTTTCGTCAGGCATATGGGCTTCACTGCTTCAGGTCTTTAAAGTTCCTTTTTGAACTAAGGACGTATGAATCACAATGTTAGATGCACACAGCACAACACATGTATTTATTAAGTTTTGGAACATGCACATTGCTAGCTTTCCAACACTTGACACTTGCCTAACACTGCAACGGTCACAAGAGATCTCTCAGAATTATATATTGTAATGTTAGAGTTCTAGGCTCTTGTTAACATCTCTGGCTCTAGAAACAAAGGGCTTCAAGCGTTTTACAATGGAGCAATCCCATTAAAAAATGCTTTGTAAATCAGGCCCAAAAAGAGTGCTGCTGAACAATATAGGATGGTAGCTAACACATACACATACTTGAAATGATCCCCTTCAGGAGTTTCATCAACATTACGGAAGTCTTGAAGAAGGCAGATTGTTAGTGTGCAGGGTTTCATTTACATTATCTAATGTGAATATTGGAGAGGCGGCTCAAGACAGACACCCAATGTGACAACATTTTGTTAATTCAGGCCCCCCGTGCTCTAAGAATGGTTTAGTCAATATCAGAGGCCATTAACAGCCTGTATTGCAGTTAGGATCAAACAATTGGGGTGGGACTGAAGGCATCCCCTCGACTGCACAGTGTCTATTGGTTGTGGCACCAGGCCATGCAGAAGCAGTAAGTTAGAAAAGCCCTCTCTCCTGTATAGCAGAGCAGGGCGTGCAGCGGGAGTGAGAGCGCTGTGCGCTTTCGGTGACAGCCCAACTCAGCCAGCCAGTGCACTTTGTGACAACGGTCGACAGTTTGTGACTAAGGAGGTAGAAAGGTATCTTGGACAATGTTGTATAAAACACCAGAGGACAGCGATGTATCGCCACAAAGTAATGGGGTGGTGAAAAGTGTTAATCACTGCCTGATTGATGTGGTGCAAATGGCTAGTCCAAGTGATGTGGACAAGAAGGAGGCGATTGATGAAAGAGTGAGTTGATTGCACCAAACTCCACACAAGGTCATGGGAGTCTGGGATTGATGGTTGTTGGGCGATGAGGCTGAGGCTTGCCATGCAGGTTTCTTTTTTATGTATACAGTGTGAAAACTTCAGAGGTGGTCAAAGTGCATGTGAGACATCGCTCAAATACGTGTACGAAGAGGAGGTGTGTGTTGCTGTCATTGTGTGAGCTCATATGGCTCCCTCATTCCAAGTCCTTCCTAGAAGGGTGTCAAATGCAGATTCCCAACCTTATAGGGTGTTCTATGTCCACAAAATAACAAAAGGCTGTGCTCCCATGTAAAAATAAAAGTTCCCTTCCTCTTTGAGGTGCCTGAGCACCACCAAACCGCAGTGGTTGAACCACTGCAGCTGGTTTCAATCTCGGCTCCTATGGTAGCTGGCTCAATCTAACCAAAACACATGAGATGGAGGTATAACCGCACATAGAGACAGAGACAGACTCCGGGTCCGTGCCATGGACAGCGTGCCCCCTCACCTGCTCCTCCTCCTGCTGGGGGTGCTAAGGGTGGACACCGCATGTGGAGGTGAGTGACTTACTTGGGGTAAGGTTTAGTTTTAGTCTTGGAATTCTGGCACTTGAAGTTTTTCTTGATTTATTTTAAATCACCAGGCTTGGTTTAGTCATCCAGGCTTGGTTTTATTCTCGGAATTCTGGGACTTGACGTTTTTCTTGTCTTATCTTAAATATAGTAATGGAAGTCTGATAAATACCAGATCCGGATAATATATTTTTTCTTGGAACAAAAGGCAACCATAGTGTGTATATATAAAGGTATGTACAAAGTAAAGGGACCAGCATGCAGAGTGTAAAACAAGACAGGAAGAAAAAGCACCTGGCACAACTCGTTATCCTGCCTGAGTGCCCCCACCTGCCAGGTAAAAGCCAAGAGCAGAAAAAGGGAAATCTTAAGAAGTGACTAAGAGCACATTGAAGCCCCCATTCCACCTGCTCGACCAATTGCCTCCACCCAGTCCTAAACAAAATCTCTGCAGCTCAGCCTCGTCTCCTTGCTGTGCAGGGACATTGATGAACTGTGGCTGCTCCTGAAGGAAAGTAAAGGTGTGTCTGGCGTCCACAGCTTGCTGTTTACTGCTGCAATAACCTTTGTCTGTTCAGGATTCCATGAGTTTAGGACATTTGAAAATTAGCGGTGTGTGGAAATGAGTGCATCAGCACCAGACTGGGTTCTGGAAAAGCTTTGATAAAGTTTGAATCAGAAATGGCTGCTCTTTGCCAATGATGCGGGATGTATGCAGAAGACTGAAAAGGAAAACTCCTGCAGAATGGTTTCTATAATCCTATTGTTCTCTCCCTTTGCCTCTGCTCTTTTGCCTCTTCTATGTCCCTGCAGGCACACAGATGTCCTTCCCTTTGTCTGTCTAATAGTAGCAATAATTAAAGATATAAAAGCGCTTAATGCCAGACCTCCCCTTCCAGGTGTGGTAGTAATCTAGTCATATACACCAGGGGGTCATTATAACGGAATAATTACCAGAAGTTGGAAATGGGTCGTAATATATGAGGCACTATATTCAGAGTGGGGGGCAGATAAAAAGGGTGTGGTTATTGCTTTCTCTCACACCTTTCTGTTAAAGGAGAAGCTGGCAGGGTTGTATTTCCCAGGGAAATACTGTTTTTTTGAGTGACAGAAGTATTCTCACTGCCAAACCTTGGGACATGAGGGTATTTTGCCATCCTGGAAGAATGTTCTGCCCCTCCCTGCTTTGGGCGATGCCAGATAGGTAGTTGTCCTTGAGGGTGGCATCACACAGTATATCCCAGGTGGGACATTCGGTCTACGGAGGATCACAGACTATTTATCCATACGACTGTCCCTCTTGTGACCCAGGCCTTAGCATACATTGCACATTTATTTTTATGATGGCACAAGTTTTACTTAAGAGCAGCGAGTAGAGGGCATTGATTTCACAAGGATGGTGTAGGAATGTTTCACCTAACTGAATGACTGAAGGAAAAAAAGTACAATAATGCCCGGGTGAAGATGTATGGGGGCCCCTTTCAACATGATGTTTGCCCTCCCTTTTGCTTAGAGTGGAAAACAGTGGGAGGCACCCATGAGGTACATACATTATCATGGAGCCAAATAAAGCCGGGGGTTTATAGCTGCCTATTATCACGAGACGGCCAGCCAACAGGGAGATGAAACACTAAATGCCCCCATAAACACTATACATCCTTCTTTGCCAGCAAGTGGCTGATGTGGAGGAAGCAGTGCTAAAAGATAACACAATAAGAACACTTGTGTATTACTTAATGGAAGTGACAGCCAGAAGGTCTCCAGCAAAGCGCACATTGTGAGCCCCAGAATGTATGTAATATAGAAAGGAATATATTGCCATGTAGTAGGTGCTGATGGCAAAATGGGGTGGTCAATGTATTCTGGAAATTCGAGGTCCCATTTAAATGAAACGGTTGAAAGGCCCTTATGCTGCCCCTGGGCGACCACCTTGTTTTTCCCGTTTTACCCACTTGGCTGTTAACTTGTACCAGCCTCAAGCCCTTGACATAAGTTGCATCATGTTCCCACTACCCTGTGCCCTTTTTCCCCCAGCCGCTCAAGCAGAACCCCTGGGCCCTTTTCAGGCATGGGCTGGCCTCTTCTGGTAAAGCCTGATGGGCTGGTCCAACAGCTATGAATGGGCCCATTTGTTGGACGTATGTGGACCAATGAGGGCTTTAGGTGTGCCAGGGCTAGCTGGGGTGGAGCCGCCTCAAAAAACCTGCTCCAGGACTGAGAGAGCAATTTCCCACAAATAAGCACCTGTTTTGACTTTTCCCGAGCAAGGGCAAATCCTGGAAAGAACGCACTGGACAGTCCCTCTAGTTTACAATAGAACGAATGGATCGGAGATTAACACTTTGCAAAAGGAATGCGTGTTGCTCAAGCGACAACCATGGCTTTCTGCACCCTGAGTCTCTTCCCTCGTGGCACGCATACCCAGTACTGCCCCAGACTCTGCTATGTCCTGTTATGCTATGATATTGAGTCTTTCATTGCACACCATCTGCCAATTTCACACTTTCTGGGACCTTCGGGATCTGCAAGAAGTGGGTATTTTCAGATTTAAAGGAGAGAGTTAACTGATTGTAACATTGAAACAGCACTAGAATAGTCTCATTACAATGAGTAAAGCAGTTAGATGTCGCTACACAAGTCCATTTTCCACTCCTCAACTGTCTCTGAAGTTAACGCCTCTCCCAACATTTGAAGGGTTAGCCAACTCCTAAATTTCAGCCTAGGTCCACTCCTAGATGTGCGCACTTGCATTTTGTTAGGCAGAGAGGTAAGGGAAGCCTTTCCTGAAACTGGCAGTGTTAAAGTTTTACTGCGTTTGTTCAGAAAAATGTACTTGAACAAATGCAGTAAAACTGTAAAGCTGCTACTTTCAGGAAAGACTTCCACCGCCTTTCTGCATACTGTGCTTTGAAATATACTATTTGATAGTTGGTCCCCACACCAGACCATTGGGGGTAGAACAGTGGGGGCGGAGCCACCAAGTTTGCACCATCAATTTTCTGAAGTGGCCCCTCCCATCACCACCTAGTCCCCCCGAAATGTAGGTGTCGTTGCACCCCTGTTCATATCTAAATGGTCACGTTAAGCCTTAGCTTTTCTCTTTTCTGTAGATCACGGCAGGCAGTGCAAGCAGGGGTCTGAACCTGTTTAGCAGCAAGTCGCTGTGGAAGACAATCCCAGACTTTTCTTTGAGGCTTAAAGGATAGGGTGAAGAGAAGAGGGCCACATGATGTAGGAGAATGGGGAAATGCCTGTAGCATTGGAGACTGGGTGGTAAATGGTGTCAGGCTTAGAGGAGTACAGTATGAGATCTAGTGATGGACGGCAGGAGGCAGTGGAGATCCGAGAAACACTTCAGGGTTGAAGGAGGGAAAAGACAACAAGACTTGGACATCCTCAGCAAAAAGATGGTATGAGAAGCTAAAGGAGTTGATCTTTATGCCAGTCTGAGAGGGAGGGGACCGAGGCCCAACACCTGGGGAACCCTGGTCAGCAGAGGAGTGGCAGATACAGTCTTCATGTTTGAGGAGAAGTAGGGTTGACTGTACTGTTAAAGCCAAGAAGTGATCTCCTGAGTCAATGGCAGTAGAAAGGTCAAAGAGATTGAGCATAGGTGATGTATGTCAATGGTCGGCCTGGTTACGAAGCTCCGGATATGGGTGCGCACTGTCTCCATAGAGTTTCTGCAGCAGGAACTCAAGTTGGATGGGATCATTACAGCTGTTGGCCTTTAGGCAAGCAGTGAGGCGGCTGAATGTCACAGATTAGAGCATTTTCAAGTATTAGTACACGGAAAGGGGAGTGTGGCGGTCTCCCAGTCAATGGGGAGACTTAGAACGCGTGCGTTACCAGATGGTAATACTGCCGCCCTGAGTCTCTTCAGGGTTGGCCGTCGTCATCTCCCCTCGCAAGGTAATGATGTAAGTGCTTCTAACCATGCCCTCCCCCTTCCCCACATTTCCCATGCCTCTCTCCCCCCCCCTCACACTTACCTTACAGGAGCTGACATGCTGGAAACACTTCTGTCTCGAGCGCATCCGCTCCCAATCTGCAACAGGCCGCCATGGAAAGAAATAAGGGACTACATGTAGTCCCTTCTCTCCTTTCCGTGGCAGGCATTTTTTTGTGAACTTTTTACTCGTTTCAATGGCCCCCATGGAAAGGGAAAACTGTCTTTGTTTTCCCTTCCCTGGTGGCCATTTGTAAGACTTTTATTTTTCTGTTGCAAAAATCTGGAGCGTTTCAGAACGGAAACAAAAACCTTTTAGTTCCCCGGTCTTAAGAGCTGGGGTACGAATAGCAATAAGCCCCTCACAGGTGGGGCATTACCACTTCAGGTAATGCCCTGGGGCCTACGTAACTGTGGGCCATGAGGATTTACCTGAAGTGGTAATGCCCCCACCCCCGGCTCAGTGCTTATTGGTTAAATGATGAAGGAGACAGGGTGGTGAACAGTTGTCATGGTCATTAGTCTCAGCCCTGGAGTTGTTGCGGATAGGACTGCTAGTAATGACTTTGAAGCAGAAACGATAAATTCCACTTGGAAGTGACAGGTTGAAGAGAGGACAAGGGCATGCGCAGGTTAGACAGGTCAATTCCTTAAATGACTGAGGGTCAAAGGAGTCAGCAGGAGCACAAGATGTGTTGGCAGACCCAAGGACGGGCAATAGCTCAGGCGTATTGGTGGGAAGGAATGCAAATGAGGAGTGTGTGCAGGTAGGGGGAGGTGGATAGAAGGAGGGAGGCAGGAGAAGAGAGAGGAGGGTAGAAAGTGTGTCCTATATCTTAACCATTTATTAGGATAAGTAATTAGCAAAATCACCTGATGAGGGTGAGGGAAAAGAGAAATGACATTGGGCGGGAGGTACATGGACATGGACTGGAGGGTATTTCAGGGTGAGATTGTTGTGTTGAGATAAAGTCAGTGAAGCTGAAAGGTATGTATGCACACATCTATTTTGTGTGTATTGTTCTGTGCACAATTGCGCAATGTATAGATTTTACATTCCCAGCTTTTCAAACATCTTTTGAAGGCATCTTACATGTACACACATACATGTTTTGAGACTCGTAGCCTAACTATTAAACGTGTCTGTTAATTATAAGAGTAATGTCCCCAGGAGCACAGCAGGATGGTTGTTCTGGTGCTGTCGGGCGTGCATCACATTGCAAGAGGGTCAGCAATCATGACCATACTTCATGGACATCACAAAAGGTAAAATAACTCTGAACCAAATTCTCCCTCAGAGATAACAACAAGCTCTACACACAGATTAGACCCCACATACACTTGCAAAAAGGTGGCCTCCTATTATACTGAGAGAGGGCCCTGGCCAGGACACACTGTGCGAGGCTATAGACACTGATGGCAACTTGGCTCTGGCAGCAGTAACTTTGAAGGCCAAGTGGAGGCCAACCATACCAACAGTGCCCAGGCAGGTGCCCGTATTGCCAATGCCTTTAGAAATCCCTTCAGGCTGAGAAGTGCTGGATGTTGAGACTCCATGACAGTCAGTCCTTAACTCTCTGGTCAGGCTAACAACACCGGCAGTTATCCCCTCTCTGTCCCCCTCCCACACCCACTTACAAACGCATACACAGCATAGTTTAATATTTAACACAGACACTCACTTTAGTTTAAAATAGTCGACCCTTCTGGTGTGTCAAATGCTGCTTATTGTATTGCAATGAGTTCATTGCAGTTCCTAAGTGTTGCAGTGAAACATAGACAGATATAAAGTAACAATAATAAACAATTAATTTGTAATTCGCCACATATGAGCATAATTGCAAAAACACTGGATCATGTTTTGTCAAGATTTTAACAAAGCTTTGATGGCATGACTGAGACTGACTGGAAGGTGACAACATGAATTTGTTGTCGCAGCGATGATTAAACAAATGCTTATTTGGAAGTGACTCATTTTTGAGGGGTTCTTAACTTCTCCCACCCATTATCTGAAATGAAACACCATTTACTAAAATGCACGTGACAATCGCCTCCAAACCTAGAGAGTAATAAACCACAATACAGATATTCGAGACTGCGGCTCACCTCATTCCTCGCTGTTTTTCGTTACCGGAACTAAAGCATCAAAGTCGGTGTGACATCCGTGGGACAGCAACTGGGGTGTACGATGCGAGAAACCGCACTGAGGGGTCGTTTTTAAAACTGTGAATGAATACAACCAATATTAACTCTGAAAATAATATTGCAATTCCATGCATGTACAGGAAACTGATGAGTATGCCAACTGTGGCATTTACAAATAATTCAGAAGTGAGTTCACATTTTGTGTAATGTCAAGTTAGACACAGTCATGAAAGGCAGGTGCAGAATGCCTTTTGTGCTGTGCCCTGCATATAAGACCCATTCTTGGGTACAGGTGGAATGACAGCAGCGGCGTAGGAAACACATCTGGAGGGACAGGGGACACCTTGGGGAGTTTGATTTTTTTAAATTTATTGTGTTTTAGTCAAAGAACTCGACTTTTCACAAAATTAAAATTAAAATAGCAGTACGTGTTAAATTACATATATCATCACTGTACAAACCAAGAGAAAAGAAGAAAAGAAAACAGAAGAAAATTAAGAAAAATAAAAGCAGTTCAGAATTTAAAATCCTTCAATTTTGGCTTCTCATTTCAGATGCTCAGTACACATAAAAATGCTACCACTTCCCAGGTCAAAAGGCTTTCATGGCCTGAGCATAGCTCGTCCCAAAAAGATTGGGTGTTCACCCAGCATTCCTTGTCCACAAATCTCACAAACTTTACAACTCTCTTAATGGGGACTTTGGTGCAGACACAAACCACAGGGTAAAATGATCTGCCAATTATTTTGTAGTGAGTGATGATCATGAGCATTTGTTCAAAAAAACAAATATGTTTTTCCGGCGTTCGGTACGCATGGTAAATTCTATTGCTATTGTTTGTATGTCAACCAAATGCATTATATATGTGTGTACATTGCACACACAAACATGATTGAGTTTTTTCTGAGTCATAGTTGTGCACAGCCACGTTTTCAGTCGTCGTAAAGCACTAAAGCTCCTCTCAGCCTCACAGGAAGATACTGGAACAGTTATGAGGATCCGCAGTAGCTTCTCCACCTGTGTAAAGTCAGCTCTTTCTGTGGGAGGCATCGGTTGAAAGAACTCTACCAATTCTGAGATGGAAGAATATTTATGGACGCTTGGTATGTTAATTGTGCAGAGAGGAGAAGATATTCAATTTCTGGGTACTTAACAATACTTTCAGCACTTCTACCTGTTAGAAACAGCTGTTCAATGTGTTCATACTTTGGATGCCTTCCTGGTCAAAACACTGCTTAAGTTGAACAGAAATGGTATATAAAAGTTCAAAATACTGTGGTCTGTAGTAGTCCTTTATGGTTCTTGGATGAACATTTACAGCTTGTTTGTTTGTTTGTTTATTATTTATAATGCGCATCATACCCTGCGGAAACAGGGTGCAGCAGTTACAAGTATATGCAAAGCTTGGTTACACAGAAATATATACAGATTACATACAGGTAGATATTAGAAGGTGTATATACAGAGAGGGCGTATTTACAGGCATGGTATGCAGCAGGGGAATGTGCAGGCAGTTCCCAGAAAGATATATACAAAATAAAGTCTGGTGCAGGGGATAATTACAAAGATACTGTCATGGCAGTGAACATATCAGGTCCTATGGTGGTTACCAAGGCGGAGGCCGATCAGTTCTACGTGTGGCCTGCGTAGTGGTTATTAATGCCAGTTGTTGGATTTCAGCCATGTGATGGTGTTGGATCTAAACTTGTGGTAACTTTGGTCTGTTCTTAGACTGGGAGGCAGAGTATTCCATAGTTTGGGTGCTTTCACCGGGAAGCTGTTACCTCCAATTGTGGATCATTTGAAGCTTGGTATGGAGAGTTGATCTCTGTTGGCAGGTCTTACTGGTCTCGTGGATGTCTGATTGTGGAATCTCTCAGCCAGGTAGATAGGTGCAGCATTGTTGAGAGATTTGTGAGTCAGAGACAGGGTTTTTAGGAGGACTTTGTCGTAAGTTGGGAGCCAATTATTCTGTCGACAGATCTCTGAAATGTGGTCTCTTCTGGATATGCCTAAAGCCGCTCTAAGAGCATTATTTTGAAGAGTTTGGACTCTTTTGATGATGGCTTTGGACGATCCTAGGTAAAGGGCATTACAGTAGTCCAGGCGTGACAGGATCAGGGCTTTGGCCAGAGTAATGCAACTGCTATCAGAGAGGAATGGCTTGCCAGTGCGTATCAGTTTGCACGTGTAGGCTGTGGACGATGATAGGGAGTTGACCTGTTTAGTGAACGAAAGGTTTGAGTCGAGGTAAAAGCCAAGTGTTTTTACCTCATGTTCTACTTTTATGATGTTGCTATCGATTATGAATGATGAGTATTTGGAGCCTAGTTTTTTTAAGTTGTACGGGGTGCCCAGGATGATGAGTTCAGTTTTATCATCATTCAGGCATAGACCATGTGTGGCCATAGATGCCTGGATGATAATATACACTCTGTTCACCAAGGCCAAATCCTTTTCATAATCCCCTGAAAGTGGGAGGAGGATCTGGGTATCATCTGCATAGTTAGTGTAGGTGATACCGAGATGATCCAGATCATCGAAAAGGGGCTTAGTGAAAATATTGTAGAGTGTAGGCGAGACGCATGAACCCTGGGGCACACCGCATGTGATGGGTATAGGGTCTGCAGCTGCTAGCGGCGAGAAGACCCTCATTGTTCTGCCGTTTAAGAAGGATCTGATCCAGGTAACAGTGTCATCAGAGAAGTGTGCTGCTGTGTTTAGATGGTTGCAGAGGATAGTGTGGTTGACTAGATCGAAAGCAGCTGAGAGATCTAGGAGGAGGAGTAGTGCTGATTTACCACTGTCTTTGAGCTCATCGATTTGGGTCTTCAGATCAATGAGGGCAGTTTCTGTTCCGTGCTGGGGACGGAAACCTGATTGTCTGGCTCCTAACAAATGTTGTTGTTCCAGCTAATCCTTCATCAATACGTTTGGAATTTGGCGTCGTCTTGGCAGTTCTATCTCCTTCAGTTGATATCTTGCCACCATATGGTTATTGTACATAAGTAGACTGTCAAAAGATTGTTCGTTGTGAAGCTTTAGGGTGGTACTGTGTGTGTGATTCACCACTGCAAGATAGCCGGATACTGTTTGTTGGTTTCCTTGCATGGCAATATTCAAGCACTCAAGGTGCTGCATGACTTCGATAACAATCTGCAGACCTATGAAAGTTATTCCCTCTTGAAATTGTTTCAATAGGCCACAGGCACAAGTGGCCACATCACCACTATTCTTGGAAGCTGCCATTTCTTCTAATGTTTCCAGAATAGCCTCATGATTATCCATTACTTTTTGTACAGCTTTTACCCGAACCGTCCAGCGCGTGGGACACAATGGATTGATTTTGGCAACCTTGGCTGGACCCTCAGTTGAATGCTAGACAATATCTGCACATTTTGTGTGTCATGTAATGGATTGCCCAAACAGATTACCAAGATCTTGGACGTAGAGTATCACATCTTCCATTATGGGACACTGTTGTGCTGCAGCCTGAATGGCTAAATGTATACAGTGAGCTCCACAATGGACATACAATGCAGTGGTTGTTGTTGCGATATTATTGCCTGTCACCATGGTACTTCCCTGCCATATATGCTGCACCATCATAAGTTTGTGCTCTAAGCATTGATAAAGACAGACCCCGATGAAACAAAACATCCTTTACAATGTTAGCAATTGATGCTCCGCTGGTATCATCTGCTTGGTACAGTCCAATAAAATCTTCATGTGGCCAAAGATCTTGGTCAACATATTGGATACAAAAGCATTCTTCTTCTTGACCAAATATATCTTGTGTGCCATCAACTATAACAGCAAGGGGATTGTCTCCAATAATATTACTGATTATACGCAAAATTGCATGAGACAATAACTGCAGAACTTAATTTTGGATGTCTGGGCTCAAGTATTCAGCTCTGCTTGATGAGATCCATTGTTTCAGACAAGACACATCATCTGTTGTGCATCGAGAACTTGCCTAAAATTCCCATCTTTGTCATCTTGCCCTTGCAGGGCAAGACCTTGTTTTGCAAGAAGAGCATTTGTGTGAATTGTCTTGTGAAGGCACAACCACGAATCTTGTTGTTTTACTTGTTGCCAAAGTTGTGAATCAATTGGTTGACTTCCTTTATAGTGTGCCAATTGCTTTACAGAGTATGCATGAGCAGAACTATTTTGATGCTTGTTTAATTTTTCTATAGCCTTTTTCCAATTGTTAAAACCAATAGTAACAAACTCTTGCTCAGCGTTCTTCATGCGATCAACCAGTTTCATTGCAGCAGACTATGCACAGGGGGAGCAAATAACCCCTTCCAGTTTGGTACTGTAGTGCAACCATGGAAAATATTTGAACCAGCTTTCCTGAAAATGCAATATGCGCTTCTTCTGATTTTGTGACTGCAGTAAAATGGTTTGAACTGGCATACATTTCACAGATGGGTGATTTTGAACTAGTGCACTTAGAAGAGGTCCCTCGTAATCGCTATCTGAAAGGCTGGTTGATTTTTGTTGAACAAAGATTTCACAGTTGTTCTGGTCATCTTCCACATTTCCAGTTGTTGCCCCAAGGATATGTTCTGCTCCATAGATCCTTTTGTTCTATTAATTTGTGGGCGTGGCTGGGATACCGTCATGTGAAGTCATTGCAATGCATTCAATTGGAACCCCATCTGTACATTCAACTTCTGATCCTCTTACCTGTTGGTCAGTAGACTGCCACACAGGCATGTTCTCTGCTTCACTGGACTGTTTTGTTACAAAGGATTCATGAATGTCCATTCTGAAAAAGAGAAAAGGAGACTGCATTCGGAAAGAGAGAAAAGGAGTCTATGCAGCTATTGCAATTCGGCCAGACATGGAATTGACAATGCAATGTTACCATTTATAAAAAGTATTTATTGTGTACAGTACAGTGTATCTATCCAAGCTGCCCACTCCTGTGAATTTCTCACAGATTTGTCAATGCCCAGGGTGTATGGGGGGAGTTTAAAAGGCACACTGAATGCCACAGTGAAATGTGATATAGAAATGGAATAAAAACATAAACTCGCCAATAAACACTGCAGTGTTGATCAATTTATTTTAGGTCCATAAACCTATAGTATATGCCAGTGTGTGTGTGTGTGTTGTATGTGTGAGTGGATTGCCAGAAATATTTTCTATGTCTCACTCTGCACGCAGGGCCATTCCAAGGACTTGTTGGAGCTAAGTTCAGCAATTCAAGTGTGGGAGTGGGACCCATCTGATGTGTGTAGGGGGACCACAGGAAATGACACCAGTAGCGAGTTTGCAGCTGCTTTGAAAAAACATTCACAGGAACTTGAGTGCACAGTTTGATGTAAAGGTTTGAATAAAGCGTGCACAAAGAGTTCCCACGAGAAGGTGGTGTGGGCAGGGAGGGAAATAAAAACAGTAATCCTTCCAACCAAAAACATCAATACACACAGGATCGGGAAAAAGAGAATTGCAACATATATGCCATTCTATTAATCAACTTACTCGCTTATTATGCTGTGTAATTGGTCCGCTTTCCTGTGTGAGGATCGGCTGCTGCAAGTAATCAAAAATCAGCTCTGGTTTTGCTTTCGTCAGGCATATGGGCTTCACTGCTTCAGGTCTTTAAAGTTCCTTTTTGAACTAAGGACGTTTGAATCACAATGTTAGATGCACACAGCACAACACATGTATTTATTAAGTTTTAGAACATGCACATTGCTAGCTTTCCAACACTTGACACTTGCCTAACACTGCAACGGTCACAAGAGATCGCTCAGAATTATATATTGTAATGTTAGAGTTCTAGGCTCTTGTTAACATCTCTGGCTCTAGAAACAAAGAGCTTCAAGCGTATTACAATGGAGCAATCCCATAAAAAAATGCTTTGTAAATCAGGCCCAAAAAGAGTGCAGCTGAACAATATAGGATGGTAGCTAACACATACACATACTTGAAATGATGCCCTTCAGGAGTTTCATCAACATTACGGAAGTCTTGAAGAAGGCAGTTTGTTAGTGTGCAGTTTTTCATTTGCATTATGTTAGAATGCATCCCCTAAAGGAGCACTTTAATCTAATGTGTAATGTGAATATTGGAGAGGTGGCTCAAGACAGACACCCAATGTTACAATATATTGTTAAATCAGGCCCCCCGTGCTCTAAGAATGGTTTAGTCAATATCAGAGACCATTAACAGCCTGTACTGCAGTTAGGATCAAACAATTGGGGTAGGACTGAAGGCATCCCCTCGCCTGCACAGTGTCTATTGGGTGTGGGACCAGGCCATGCAGAAGCTGAGAGTTAAAAAGCCCTCTCTCCTATATAGCAGAGCAGGGCGTGCAGTGGGCTGTTGGAGTGAGAGCACTGTGTGCTTTTGGTGACAGCCCAACTCAGCCAGCCGGTGCACTGTGTGACAACGGTCCACAGTTTGTGACTAAGGAGGTAGAAAGGTATCTTGGACAATGTTGTATAAAACACCGGAGGACAGCGATCTATCACCACAAAGTAATGGGGTGGTGGAAAGTGTTAATTGCTGCCTGATGGATGTGGTGCAAATGGCGAGTCCAAGTGATGTGGACAAGAAGGAGGCGATTGATGAAAGAGTGAGTTGATTGCACCAAACTCCACACAAGGTCATGGGAGTCTGGGATTGATGGTTGCTGGGCGATGAGGCTTAGGCTTGCCATGCAGGTTTCTTTTTTATGCATACAGTGTGAAAACTTCAGAGATGGTCAAAGTGCATGTGAGACATCGCTCAAATATCTGTACGAAGAGGAGGTGTGTGTTTTTGTCATTGTTTGAGCTCATATGGCTCCCTCATTCCAAGCCCTTCCTAGAAGGGTGTCAAATGCAGAGTCCCAACCTTATAGGGTATTCTATGTCCACAAAATAACAAAAGGCTGTGCCCCCATATAAAAGTAAAAGTTCCCTTCCTCTTTGAGGTGCCTGAGCACCACCAAACCGCAGTGGTTGAACCACTGCAGCTGGTTTCAATCTCCGCTCCTATGGTAGCAGGCTCAATCCAGCCAAAACACATGAGAGGGAGGTATAACCGGATATACAGACAGAGACTGACTCCGGGTCCTAGCCATGGACAGCGTACCCCCTCACCTGCTCCTCCTCCTGCTAGGGGTTCTATGGGTGCAGACCGCATGTGGAGGTGAGTGACTTACTTGGGGTAAGGTTTGGTTTTAGTCTCGGAATTCTGGGACTTGAAGTTTTCTTGGCTTATTTTAAATCACCAGGCTTGGTTTAGTCATCCAGGGTTTGTTTTATTCTCGGAATTCTGGGACTTGAAGTTTTTCTTGTCTTATCTTAAATATAGTAATGGAAGTCTGATAAATACCAGAACCGGATTATATATTTTTTCTTGGAACAAAAGGCAACCATACCATGTATGTATAAAGGTATGTACAAAGTAAAGGGACCAGCATGCAAAGTGTAAAACAAGACAGGAAGAAAAAGCACCTGGCACAACTCGTTATCCTGCCCGAGTGCCCCCACCTGCCAGGTAAACGCCAAGAGCAGAAAAAGGGAAATCTTAAGAAGTGACTAAGAGCACTCTGAAGCCCCCATTCCATCTGCTCGTCCAATTGCCTCCACCCAGTCCTAAACAAAATCTCTGCAGCTCAGCCTCGTCTCCTTGCTGTGCAGGGACATTGAAGAACTGTGGCTGCTCCTGAAGGAAAGCAAAGGTGTGCCTGGCGTCCACAGCTTGCTGTTTACTGCTGCAATAACCTTTGTCTGTTCAGGATTCCATGAGTTTAGGACATTTGAAAATTAGCGGTGTGTGGAAATGAGTGCATCAGCACCAGACTGGGTTCTGGAAAAGCTTTGATAAAGTTTGAATCAGAAATGGTTGGCTGTTTGCCAATGATGCGGGATGTATGCAGAAGACTGAAAAGGAAACCTCCTGCAGAATGGTTTCTATAATCCTATTGTTCTCTCCCTTTGCCTCTGCTCTTTTGCCTCTTCTATGTCCCTGCAGGCACACAGATGTCCTTCCCTTTGTCTGTCTAATAGTAGCAATAATTAAATATGTAAAAGCGCTTAATGCCAGACCCCGGCTTCCAGGTGCTTTAGTAATCTAGTCATATACACCAGGGGGTCCTTATAACGGGATAAAGACCAGAAGTTGGTGATGGGTCCTTATCGTAAGTAATCACGACCCCTCCAGGGAACTATAATCTATTGGCACATATTTGTCATAGCAATAGAACATTCTAATTGGCTGAGCATAGGTCAATAATGATCTCGATATGTGCTGGTGAAAGTTATTAGCTAGCTAATGGAACCCCTATTTATTGGTCTGGGAATGTTGAACGGATGAATTGTCCCTGCCTGGATTAGAATTTGCAAAGTGCAGTCCTGCTCTATGCCAGGAGCAAGCGCTTAAAATGTTAGATAACCGTAATATATGAAGTATTATATTCAGAGTGGGGGGCAGATCAAAAGGGTGTGGTTATTGCCTTCTCTCAAAGCTTTCTGTTAAAGGAGAAGCTGGCAGGGTTGTATTTCCCAGTGAAATACTGTTTTTTTGAGTGACAGAAGTATTCTCACTGCCAAACTTTGGGGCATGAGGGCATTTTGGAATCCTGGAAGAATGTTCTGCCCCTCCCTGCTGTGGGCGATGCCAGATAGGTAGTTGTCCTTGAGGGTGGCATCACACAGTATATCCCAGGTGGGACATTCGGTCTACGGAGGATCACAGACTATTTATCCATACGACTGTCCCTCTTGTGACCCAGGCCTTAGCATACATTGCACATTTATTTTTATGATGGCACAAGTTTTACTTAAGAGCAGCGAGTAGAGGGCATTGATTTCACAAAGATGGTGTAGAAATGTTTCACCTAACTGAATGACTGAAGGAAAAAAAGTACAATAAGGTCCGGGTGAAGATGTATGGGGCCCCTTTCAATATGATGTTTGCACCCGCTTTTGCTTAGACTGGAAAACAGTGTGAGGCACCCATGGGGTGCATACATTATCATTGAGACAAATAAAACCGGGGGGTTTATAGCCGCCGATTATCACGAGACGGCCAGCTAACAGGGAGCTGAAACACTAAATGCCCCCATAAAAACTATACATCCTTCTTTGTCAGCAGGCGGCTGATGTGGAGGAAGCAGTGCTAAAAGATAACAAGATAATAACACTTGTGTATTACTTGAGGGAAGTGACGTCCAGAAGGTCTCCAGCTAAGCGCACATTGTAAGCCCCAGAATGGATGTAATATAGAAAGGAATATATTGCCATGTTGTAGGTGCTGACTGGCAAAATGGGGGGGTCAATGTAATCTGGAAGTTCGGAGCCCCTTTTAACTGAAATTGTTGAAAGGCCCTTATGCTGCCCCTCGGGGACCACTTTGTTTTTCCCGTTTTACCCACTTGGCTGTTAACTTGTACCAGCCTCAGGCCCTTGACACAAGTTGCACCATGTTCCCACTTACCCTGTGCCCTTCTACCCCCAGCCGCTCAAGCTGAAATCTTGGGCCCTTTTCAGGCTAGCACTGGCCTCTACCGGTAAAGCCAGATGGGCTGATCCAACAGCTCTGAATGGGCCCATTTATTGGATTTATGAGGACCAATGAGGGCTTTAGGTGTGCCGGGGCTAGCTGGGGTGGAGCCGCCCCCAAAATCTGCTCCAGGACTAAGAGAGCAATTTCCCACAAATAAGCACCTGATACGACTTTTCCTGAGTGAGGGGCAAGTCCTGGAAAGAACGCACTGGACACTCACTCTAATTTACAACAGAAAGAATGGATTGGGGATTAACATGTTGCAAAATGAATGCGTGTTGCTCAAGCCACACCCATGGCTTTCTGCACTCTGAGTCTCTTCCCTGGTGGCACACATACCCAGTACTGCCCCAGACTATGCTATGTCCTGTTATGCTATGATATTGAGTCTTTCATTGCACACCATCTGCCAATTTCACACTTTCTAGGACCTTCAGGATCTGAAGGAAGTGGGTATTTTCAGACTTAAAGGAGAGAGTTAACTGACATTTGCCACTCCTCCACTGTCTCTGAAGTTAGCGTCTCTCTCAACATTTGAAGGGTTAGCCCCCACCTAAATTTCAGCCTAGGTGCACCCCTTGATGTGCACACTTGCATTTTGTTAGGCAGAGAGGTACGGGAAGCCTTTCCCGAAACCTGCAGTGTTAAAGTTTTACTTTGTTTTTTTCCGAAAAATGTTGCCCCACCTATTTTCTGAAGTGGCCCCTCCCATCACCACCTAGTCCCCCTGAAATGTAGATTTCGTTGCACCCCTGTTCAAATCTAAATGGTCACGCTAAGCTTTAGCTTTTCTCTTTTCTGTTGATTACGGCAGGCAGTGCAGGCAGGGGTCTGAACCTGTTTAGCAGCAAGTCGCTGTGGAAGACAAATCCCAGACTTTGCTTTGAGGCTTACAGGATAGGGTGAAGAGAAGAGGGCCAAAGGATATAGGAGAATGGGGAAATGCCTGTAGCATTGGAGACTGGGTGGTAAATGGCATCAGGCTTAGAGGAGTACCGTATGAGGTGTTGTAGCACCATCTAGTGATGTGTAGGCAGGAGGCAGTGGAGATCCGAGAAACACTTAGGGTTGAAGGAGGGAAAAGACAACAAGACTTGGTCATCATCAGCAAAAAGGTGGTATGAGAAGCTAAAGGAGTTGATCTTTATGCCAGTCTTAGAGGGAGGGGACCGAGGCCCAACACCTGGGGAACCCTGGTCAGCAGAGGAGTGGCAGATACAGTCTTCATGTTTGAGAAGTAGGGTCGACTGTAGTCTTAAAGCCAAGGGGTATTCTACTGTGCCAATGGCAGCAGAAAGATCAAAGAGATTAAGCATAGGTGATGTATGTCAATGGTCGGCCTGGTTAGGAAGTTCGGGAAATGGGTGTGCACTGTCTCCATAGAGTTTCTGCAGCAGGAACTCAAGTTGGAGGCGATTATTACAGCTGTTGGCCTCCAGGCAAGCAGTGATGCAGCTGAATGTCACAGGTTAGAGCATTTTCAAGTATTAGTACCCGGAAAGGGGGGTGTGGGGCCTCCCAGCCAATGGGGAGGCTCAGAACGCATGCGTTAAAAGATGGTAATACTGCTGCCCTGAGCCTCCTCAGGGCTGGCGGCCTCCATCTCCCCTCGCCGGGGAATGAGGTAAGTGCTTCTAACCCCGCCCTCCCCCTTCCCCACATTTCCCTTGCCTCCCCCCCACCCTCCACAGTTACCTGACAGGAGCAGACATGCTGGAAACACTTCTGTCTCGAGCGCATCCGCTCCCGATCTGCGACAGGCCACAATGGAAAGAAAGAAGGGACTACATGCATTTTTTGTGAACTTCTTATTTTTTTCAATGGCCCCCATGGAAAGGGAAAACTTCCTTTGTTTTCCCTTCCCTGGTGGCCATTTGTAAAACTTTTTTTTGTTCTGTTGCAAAAATCTGGAGCTTTTCGGAACAGAAAAAAATGCTTTTAGTTCACCGGTCTTAAGGGCTGGGGTACGAATAGCAATAAGCCCCTCACAGGTGGGGCATTACCACTTCAGGTAATGCCCCGGGCCCTACGTAACTATGGTCCATGGGGATTTACCTGAAGTGGTAATATCCCCCTCCCCCGGCTCAGGGCTTATTGCTTAAATGACGAAGGAGACAGGGTGGTCAACAGTTGTCATGGTCATTAGGGTCAGCCCTGGGGTTGTTCAGGATAGGACTGCTAGTAATGACTGAAGCAGAAACGATAAATTCCACTTGAAAGTGACAGGTTGAAGAGAGGACAAGGGCATGCGCAGGTTATACGGGTCAATTCCTAAAAGTCTGAGGTTCAAAGGAGTCAGCAGGAGCACAGGATGTGTTGGCAGACCCAAGGACGGGCATGTTTTGAGACTCGTAGCCTAACTATTAAACATATCTGTTAATTATAAGAGCAATGTCCCCAGGAGCACAGCAGGATGGTTGTTCTGGTGCTGTCGGGTGTGCATCACATTGTAAGTGGGTCAGCAATCATGACCATACTTCATGGACATCACAAAAGGTAAAATAACTCTGAACCAAACTCTCCCTCAGAGATAACAACAAGCACTTCACACAGATTGGACCCCACATACACTTGCAAAAAGGTGGCCTCCTACTGAGAGAGGTCCCTGAGCAGGACACACTGAGGGAGGCTACAGACACTTATGGCAACTTGGCTCTGGCAGCACGAACATTGAAGGTCAAATGGAGGCCAACCATACCAACAGTGCCCAGGCAGGTGCCCGTATTGCCAATGCCTTTAGAAATCCCTGCCGGCTGAGAAGTGCTGGATGTTGAGACTCCATGACAGTCAATCCTTAACTGTCTGGTCAGGCTAACAACACCGGCCGTTATCCCCTCTCTGTCCCCCTCCCACACCCACTTACAAACGCATACAAAGCATAGTTTAATTCTTAACACAGGCACTCGCTTTAGTTTAAAAAAGTCGACCCTTCTGGCTTGTCAAATGCTGCTTATTGTATTGCAATGAGTTAATTGCTGTTCCTATTTCACATAAATTGTTTCAGTGAAACATAGACAAATATAATGTAAGAATAATAAACACTTACCTTGCAAGTAGCCATTTATTAGCATCATTGCAAATAGACTGTATCATGTTTTGTCAAGACTTTAACCGCGCTTTGGTGGCGTAACTAAGATTGACCTGAAGTTCACAAAAAATTGAATTTGCTTTTTGGAAATGACTCATGTTTGAGGGGTTCTTAAATTCTCCCACACAATGTCTGAAATGAAACGCCATTTACAAAAATGCACGTGACAATCGCCTCCAATCCTGGAGAGTAATAAACCACAATACAGATATTCGAGACTGCGGCTCACCTCATTCCTCGCTGTTTTTTGTTACCGGAAGTAAAGCATCAAAGTCGCTGTGACATCCGTGGGACAGCATCTGTGGTATACGATGCGAGAAACCGCACTAAGGGGTCCTTTTTAAAACTGTGAATGCATACGACCGATATAAACTCTGAAAATAATATTGCAATTCCATGCCTGTTCAGGAAAATGATGGGTATGCCAACTGTGGCATTTACAAATGATTCAGAAGTGAGTTGAAATGTTGTGTAATGTCAGGTTAGACACAGTGAAGCAAGGCAGGTGCAGAATGCCTTTCGTGCTGTGCCCTGCGTGTAAGACCCATTCTTGGGTGCAGGTGGAATGACAGCTGCACCCAAGAAAGGGAACCCCCGTGCCCAGCCCCTCCTCGCATATGTAAGTGTCAGGGGCATTCCTGACATCCAGACATCTTGGTCATTGGCCACCATCACCCATGTAGGTGCAGCACAGTGGATTCTGGGGGCTCATTGGCAGTGACAGGCTCCAAAGGCCTTTGTGATTTTTTACATTTCCACCTCCTAGTCAGAGGTGGACATGTAAACAATAATCCATATCTAAATGGTCACGCTAAACCGTAGCTTTGTCCATATGCATGTCCATATTCTAATAAAATCAAACTCATCAATTGATACTTTTCAATCATTTAAACATCTCCAAATCATAATAGTCAAAAAGCAATGGCAGAAACAAGGGAGAAAAAACAAAAAAAACATACTAAAAGTATACCATATCAGAGCATAGAATTGCTTAAAACATTGTTACCATATTAACATACAGATTTACACTCCCAACTTCCACCATAAAAATACAATGCGACAACTAACGGCTGTACAGCAGCACATCCGGCTACTATCTGTGGCCATTTGGTGTGCTCCTGCACTTGATTCGGAGTTGAGCTTACTCTTCATGTAGTTTTAGATCATTCAAGAATGCAATGATCGCAATTCTTAAAATTGTTTGCCCACAATAGATCATCCACCACATGGCATCAGATGTCAGAAACCTAAAACTTTGAAATACAGGTTTCAAATGTTGTTCACGCTTTTGTCTGAGCAGTATACATTATGATGTCAGATGTCGATTAGTCTCTGGATGATCCATAATCTCACAGAACCGACATACATTATCTTGTAATGGTATACCTCTATGTTTTGCTTAAAAGTCTCTGGTTACCCACAAATTAAAGCGTAGCCGTAGAAATTGTGCTCTATGTGTAGGGCAAGGTGATTTGCACAGATACGACTCAGCATAACTGATTTTTTTAATGCAATAACGGGTTCTTAGGAAAATCTCGATATGTGAGAAATGTTTCACTTGTGATCCTCCAATCATGCTGAAATATCTTGGTTTTAACGCTAGTCGGGTTTGTGAGTAGGTCATTCAGGGATACATCAGCATCTGCCAGTACATTGATTGCAACTCGACGCCATTTGGTTATAAATATATCATGAGATTAAAAAATATATTCAGATAATACATTTATCAATTTATTTGAATCTATCGCCATAATACATTTCCTAAACATGGCGATGACTTGGCAGAGATAACGCGCATAGAGTGATTTAATCCCCAATTCAGTTCTGAGCCATGCAATTGGGATGGACCCAGGTAGCCCTAAGATGCGCTTCCAATATTTGCTCTCAAATCTTGCCCATACCTTCTCAGCAATAATAGGTTTGGGTTCAGACCCATACAGCATTGCCGGTGTAACTTTTTGTCTGAAATAAGTAATCGAAGGCGTGATAGAAAATTTCCCAAGGTTGGCCTGGATGATAACTGCTTGAGATATCTTCATGTTCAGTTTGTTATTCAGGCTCCATAAATAAGCTGTGTTGTTTACTCCAGAGATAATGACGCCTAAGTATGTACATTGAGGCACTACTTCAAGAATTTCATTTTGCTCCCGCCATTTAAGATGTTGCTTGTTCTTCCCAAAATGGTTTCTCACATTCATGTTACACACCATAACCTTGTTTTTTTTAGGATTTATGATCAAGGCATTCTTAGTTACATATACTGCAAGCACATCCAACAGGTTTTGCAGGCCATGGGGGGCTCTTGGAGATTAACACTAAATCATCCGCGTATAGAAGGGCCGCAAGGGCCTTACCTGCCAATTTTGGGGCATCTGCCACTACATCCTCAAATGCTCTGCAAATGTTGGATATAAAAAGTTAAACAAGGCAGACGCAAGTAAACACCCTTGTCTTAGGCCTTGAAAGGTCTTGATAATAGATGACAAGGATACTTGCAGATTAAGTCTGACCCGTATATTAGTATCTGTATGCAATGCTTCAATTAACTTGGTCAGATATGTAGGGCATCCTTCCTGCACTAATTTAGAGTATAGATCGAACAACTGAATTAAAATCGGCCTTGAAATCCACAAAAACAAAATATAACGGTTGCTTGAGATGATAATGGTGTTGGATGACAGATGTTAATGAAAATGAATTAGTGGAAGTCCCCATGCCTGGGATAAAACACGTTTGATACGGATCTTGCTTGTGTAAGGAAGTTGGCCAGTTATTAAAATCCCTCAAAATAAATCTCAAAAAGATTTTCCTGGGAATATCCAAGAGGGCGATCGGTCTATAGTTAGCAGGACAGGACCGATCGCTTCTCTTGAAGATTGGTACAATTACAGATGATCGCCAAGAGGCTGGAATTCAATTCGTTTTTAAGCATATAAATCTGTATAATAAGTCACCCATGTACTCTCAAGAGCTCAGTTTATCTTAACTGACAATTGTTTGGCATGACTTGCTATGTTTAGAAGTGCCCATATTTTAGCCATGTTTTTTTAAACAATCGCCTAAAGCATCATTTCCCCATCGGCTTGATATAGGGTGCTCTTTTAGCATGTAACCCAGTTTGTATATGCACGATGTATTGCGCAAAATGTTTGAGCTCTAATAACCAATGGTAGCAATTGGGCCTGTTTCTTTTGTGGACAAAACAAGGTTTTACGTTTTTATATTTCAGCATTGAAATTGTGCCTTGCTATAAGGTATGTATGAGTTCTTGTATTAGAATGTAGTTTAAAGGTCTGGAGGGTGACATTATATGGTTCATCTATCCACTGTGGACGAGACTGGTTGTTTAAGATTTTCCCATTGTTTAACAATGTCTCAGTCAACCAGAACCAAATTCTTGCATTGTTTACAGTAAGGTGGGGTGTGTATTTTTTCTGGTTAGCATCATGAAGTACATGATCATAGTCCCATTTAACAGTCACCATATGATAGTCGCTAGAAGATTGAGATATAATTTCTAAATGTGTGACATGCTGGAAATAAGTCTGTCAGTATAGATGTAATCAATGGTCGATCTGCTTCGTCCTCTGCCCCAAGTATATCATGCAGGAACATCACCCGGAAAAGAATCATTGAGCATCATCATATCACGATGGGCCATAAACATGAACCATTGGTTGCAAGTTGGATTTTTAAATGATTTTGTGGAGTTCAAGCATTGGATGTTTAGGTCACCCACAAGAATAGTATTGTATATTTTGTGCTTGAGAAATTTTATTGAATAGTAATTCTAGTTCATAGAAGAACATATGGTCTGTTATGGCAAGCAGATTACCGTAGATGTTAATTAAGGCTATGGTGCTGACTGCATATTTTATTTTGACCATTGAGAGAAAAATATTGGGTGCAACCCACGGATGAATCGAAAATCCTTTGACTGATTTAATGGCGACCATCAATCCTGATGATGGTCGCCCCTTAGGATTGACTTTGGCTGCTTGAAGGATAATTTCATGGCCATCCCATACGGGGTGTTCAACCAGCCATGTTTCTTGAAGAGCGACTATGTCAAAGTCATCCAAACTATTAGCATTAGGACCAGTCGATGTGCTTGTCCACAAGTATTCCAGCTGGCAAATGTCATAGTCCCTTGTCGAGACTTGCATTGCTATGATGTTATGTTTGAAGCCATGGAACCTTCAGCGAATGCTCTCACGGCATGTTTGTGCTGGACTGCTACATTCTGTGTTTGTTAGGTTTCCATTGGTCCTATTACAGTGGAGCTGCCTCTGTCATTTGCATACTCATTTCCTGAGATAGTATGTAGCATTGTCAGATCTGCAGCTAAAAGAAAGTCCATGGAGAATAACTCCATTCTGGCTTGCCATATGGTATTTTGAACTAAATTGGAAGCTATCCAAAGTCTAACTCCTCCCAGATTCTCATTGTTTAAGAACTGAACCTGGTTAATATCAGTAGTCAATATCTCTCAAACTTTCAATGTCCTCAAATATCGCCAGTACATTTGCCCTATTAAGATCATACATTGGGTGAGGAGCCGGACGGCACTTTAGTATAAACCAGTGATAATTCTTTAGTACCAATGTGTGTTAAGATTTGTGCAGTGACGGACTTTGTGTTAAATTGTTAGGAGCCCCTTGTGTTTTATCGAGTATGTGTTTGTTGGTGATTGCATGGTTCATATTATTCATGATAGGAGTGCAATTGTCAAAATCTGCCCTCATATTGGAGAGTGTCTGAGCGGGGGCGGTTCCCACTTGCTCAAACTTCAGATAATCAATGACTGAGCTTTGAATCACCGCCCTGATGTCAGTAAGTATATCATTAGACTGATTAGCAGGAGCCTTGATGGTTTTTTGTATGCCTGCAAGTGAAGTGATGCTCAATGTGTGTTCCATTGCTATCATATGTGCGGCAATGCTAGTTCTAATTTATGAGCTTGGTCTCAAGAATGGTATCGCATTCAGACGCGCCGCAACCTGTGGGTGCTCTAAACAAGGAGTATTATCCTTTTCTCCTTTGTTAGTTCCGTCAATCAGCGATATCAACTCACTTAAAGGTGGATAATCAGCAGGCGAGATGGCAGTCGCTGACATGCCCGAGACTGGTTGTCTTTGATGCCTTAAATTGTTGTATTTTGCCCGTAGGCCTTCACTTGTTTTGATTCAAGATTTCTGCACCACCTGAATACACTTGACACATTTTTTGGTACCTGTTTTTTTCATGTGCAGTGTGTTTTATAAATTCTTGTTTTTTTCTGAGGGATGTTAAACTCAGTAATATCTCTTATGCTCAATCTGGTGTCAAATATAATATAAACTGGTGTGTTACTAGTTGGTATACTTGGTATACTCTCAGATGTTTTAGTAGGCAGATTGTCTGAACTCAAAGTGATGATAGGAGGAGAATTATTCCCTATAATGGGTTCATTCGGACGAATAATTGTTGAGAATAAGGGTAGAGCTGATTTGCTCCTACTTACAGTTGTGTGTTCTTCTGTATCAAGTGTGGAATGTTGTAAATTTTCAGGATCGGGTGTGTGTGTTTGTCTATCCCGTAAGTTATCATGAGACATTTTGCCATTTACAACCGTAGTAAGCTGTTTTAAATGTTGCACGACCTGATCTAACTGTGCAACCTGACATGTAATTTTAGCATCTAAGGTTTCAAACAGTTTAAACAAGGACATGATCGACGTATTTATGGCATTGAGGGTGATTTCCAACAGAGGTGGATGAATATTTGTTAGATTGAGATTCTCAGGTGGCACCTTCAATTGAGAACTCTTTTGTACTTTACGTTGAGTCGGATGCGCAAATGACGAAGTTAATTCTTCGGACGAATGTGTATGATGTTCACACAAACTCGGAGAGCAGTACAGGCTGCCATCATGTTGCTTAGTTCTATCAATCGTTATATGGGATGGACGTGGTTGGGAGCTGTTGTCTTCCACAGATACACACCTGTCATTCTGAGCATAGAGACGAGAATCCAGAGCATTAGGTGGAACCGTTACAGTTGCCTCACTTTTGTCATGCCCTTATAAACCAAAAGTTGGCGCAATATTGTGAGAGATTGGGAGACGAGTAATTCCTTGGGAAGTTAAATCAATAAGCAGAGCTACCCCTGTGTCTTGTTGTGTCGTACATACTTTGCTTATTAAAATTGCTTCCGAAATGGACATAATAATGTCAAGTGCTTGTGCTCCCTGGCCAGTATTCGTAGTGTTGTCATCTACTGGCAATAATATAATATTCTCAATATTCGTAGTTAAAAATGTGCCTGACTGACATCTCGGAAGGCAAAAACCGCGAATGTCGCCTGCTGACTTCTTTCTGTCAGGCGTAAGTGATGGCTGCCCACTTAGCTTTTTTTTGGGGCAATTGTGCGTGATGATTTTTTTGTCGCTGCTTTTATTAAAACAGAGGCACGCGTGACCACAATATTCGCTGGCATTCCCAATTTGAGCGTGCATGAAATTCCTTGCATTCACAATCAACAGATCAGTCACACGCCACTACACCATGCGGATTGGAAAACTGACTAAACCTTGAACACAGCTCTTTGCCAACCAAGTAATGTTACTTACGATGTAGAATGAACACCATAAACCTGCCACTAGGGGCTGCAAATGTGTGTGGAACAATGAGCAGATTTTTTTCAGAACAACAACTTTCCAGTCAAGAAACTAATGACACAAATTCCCAATCATTAAGATCATTGTTCAATAGACTAGAACAATTACAAAAGAAAGAACTCTCAAGATGGTGGAAGGTGAAGACAATGGAACAATATCTAAAAGTCAATGGAATCCCAAGAGGATTGTGCATTTGCATACTTCCCTCTTTTGAGGAGGAAGATAGCATTGGATCAATTACAGAGCCTATATCCACATAAATAGACACACATCTGCAGCCCCTAGTGGCAGGTTTAACCTCCTTTATAAAAGACACAAAACACATCATCCTGCTGGTGGAAGAAATACATTGGGAACAAAATTACAAACTGGTCTCTTTGGATGTGTCAACTCTATATACGAGTATACCTCATGAAAAAGGCTTAGAAACAACCAACTACTTTCTAAAGATAAGATCGTTTTCATATTATAGACAAAATGAGATGCTCTTGGGAAATGCTCAATTTTACTTTAAACAACAACATCTTCCTATGCAACGACCAGGTGTACAGGCAGCGACAAGGGACAGCCATGGGTGCAAAATTTGCACCCCCAATGCAAACCTATATGTAGGACATTTTGAATTGGAACATGCTTGGACTCATGATGCCTTTACCAAAACAGAGGATGTGAGGAAGTTACTTTAATTGTCTTATAAACATTTCAATAAATGAACTTTGGAACAATCTACAACCATTAAAATAAAAACAAACCCTGTTAAAAAAGGATCTCAGGATGCATCTTTAATTGTCATATAATCAATGAAAGAAATGAACTTTGGAACAATTTACAATTATAACAAAAAAATATGTTAAGAAATACAATTTTCTCTCTTTGCCAACAAAAGTGATAACCAGTGGAGGGCGCAAACAACTAGGTTTCTGCTTTTTTTTCTTCCTTTTTTAAGCCCATTTACTGAGTTTTTCATAAGTCTGATCAGCCTCAGATTTGGAAACCCAAGTGCAGCTCTGCAGAAAACACAAAACAACAACAAAAAACTATAAATACAGCCCAAAATCCTAAAAGCTCGCAACAAGGTTGTGAAAAGGCTGAAAAAGGTTTACTTTGATCCTTTAACTATTCAACTGTACTCTTAAAGCCAAGGGGTGATCTACTGTGTCATTGGCAGCAGAAAGATTAAAGAGACATAGCTGCTAATTTTCCCAGTTCCAATGAGGAATCTTTGAGCCAGTGCAGTTTTTTTCAGCATTCAATTGGAAGCAAAAATCTAGACTGGTTCGAGGTTTCATGCATGGAACTGGGAAACTTGGTAGCCAGGTGGAATCAGCATAGGTGAAGGATTTCAATGGTGGTGTGTGTGCCTGCAGCAGAAACCAATTTGGAGGGGATCATTACAGATGTTGGCCTCAGGCAAGGAGCGATGAGGCTGATTGACACAGGCTCGAGAATTTTCAAGTAATGATGAAGGAGGCAGGGTGGTCAACAGTTGTCTTGGTTATTAGGATATGTGGGGTGCAAATTCAGCCTGACAGTGACAGAGACTGAGAGGCCATGCAATGCTCTATCACGAGAATGAAGCTGGCTTATTTTGAGACCCATTGGAATATGCAGGCCTGTTCAAAACATTGTTTTCCAACATAAGGCCTATTGAATGAACAGAAATTGGCCTCTTTCAACTTTACTAAAATGGACAGGTGCTCCAGTGAAGGAAAATGTGCCTGAGAACTTAAAACTGCTGTATGTGCCCAATGCATTGCAAAAGACATGTGTGGTTGAAAATGATGTTTTCATAGTATATGAAAACCCACAATTTCACTTAAAGAGACAGAAAGCAGCATGTTACATTGACTTTAATGCAGCACAATAATGTGATCCAGAAATCTAAAGGAAGCCAAGCACTTTGCACAATAAAAACACTTACTTTTCAACATTCAAAATGACATAATTTAAAAGGAGAAGCCTATTTGTTGTAGAAGTGAACGCTGGTTTTCTATGTTAACTGTGGCCTATGTGTGACTAATACCAAAAGTGAGACTCATACACCTTTTCAACTATTGTACTAAAGAAAGACTTTTTTCAGGGACAGCAGGCCCATATGCAAAATAAAATGTTACATGTTAAACACATTGTGTCGATTTAAAATGCTATCCTTTCGGAATTATGGATGCAGCTCGTTTTCCCACTGAACTGAAAGGTCTGTGCTTCTGCAACTTTGACCTCAATACCTTTGGGCTGGGCCCACCAAGAAAACAGGTTCTGGTTTTCAGTTTCAAATGCAAAGAAATACAAATAGTTAGGTCAATATTGTGGAATTTTCAGATAAGGCAGCCAACAGAAATGACCTTTTAGGGCTGTCTTGACCCCAATAAATTGCCTGTCAGAGCCACTAATGGATCTTTAAACACTGTGTTAAACCAGACACTACTGATAAGGAAATTATCAGGTTACATGTTTCCATTAAAATTACATGTGAACTGAGTTGCCCAGCCCTTTAAGATGAGTAGCAGTACCCTGGAGATGGATGGGGATGCAGATTTTATTCATACATCAATAATGAGGATGACTTAGGTAGTTTGGCAAAAGGGAGTCCGTTTTAACATCAAAGGCCTAAAACAGGGAGTACAACAAACAACAGCATTCACTCGATCCTCTTACTCAACTAATTTTAGTAGAAACGGAGGTTATTGTCATGATTCCTGCCCCTCATGTCCCCAGCCCTCCAAGATGTCAGGCTGGAGCCAGGCCACGGTCACCTACATGGTCCTCAAGGGCCTCTCCATCCCTCCAAAGACCCACTTTGAGTTAGACTTGGCGCTTGTGGCACCAGACTCACTCACTCCCATAGGATAACATTGGGGATTGGACTTGTAGTGCATTGATGGGGAGAAGATGAATGCCCCCACATATTTCGGTTCCCAGAACTGCATGTGCAGTCTAGTCTTTTGGGTGTGCTTCAGCCCAGAGACACCTGGGATACCTAGAGACTATTTAAGCCACGGCCAGGCTGAGAAACATGCTTTGTGTTTTCTGCACCTGCAGCGTGCACTCACCGTGTTCCGATCGGTCTCCAGTAGGCCTGCATCTTTCTTCTGCGCTCAGCTCCTGCAAGAACAAGAACACTGTTAGGAACAGCCTTACCTTGCAGCACTTCTGCCCATCATTCAGCGCTTCTAATGTTCTGCAGGGCATCTTCGGCGGTGTCATTCCCATCCCAGCACGCCGCTTCCTAAGGAAAAGGGAAAAGAACAGAAAAAAGGCATTAGTAAGCATTCAGCAAATCTTCGTTATTTTTAAAGACTGTACAAGCTTCAAACGCTTACCTGAATCCCAGCCGCTCTGGGGCAACTTCTCATCCATCTGCAAGAGGGAAAAGACACTCCAGGTTAGCATGGAAACATCTAGAGGCGCTGCATACCGCGCTTACTCACTGAATTTCTTCTTCATAACCGGCATCCACGCTGAAAACGTTGCGGCACCTAAAAGACACAGAAAAATAACTCAGTTCAATACAAATACGAAAGGGTCGCGCTCTCACTCACCTTCAGCACTACTCATCTCAGCAGCACGTCGCCATCCCCGGATGCCGCCATCATCTAAGGAAGGAAAGGAACGAAGTTAGAGAACTGTTCAAAAGACTCATTATATTTACCTGTCGGACTCTTGCCAGTGAAGTTACTAGGCAGCAATGAGCCTGCATCCTTCAACGTGCCCCTGTGCTGAAAGCAGGACGGAGAGCACACTTTCCAAGAAAACAAGGTGAGCTGTGGATCAAAGGGAAGGGTTGGACCCCGAGGAAGAAGAGATTCAAGCACATAGAGACAATAGGGAGTTAAACTCTACCAATCCTGTGTTTCAGGCCCAGTCTCCAGTCGAGTAGACTCCAGGGAAGGGTTTGAGGTTGTAAGAGGTCAGGACAGGCTGAGTGACGTCCCCGTGGATACCAGGTGAGCGTTACAGTTATATAATATAAAATCGTCACCAGTGACGTGTTGACCTGCGTCACTACCTACGTGGCAAAGTATAAAACCTATTGGAGGGAGTGATTGGCTCTAGGTGTATATATAAGTATAAGTTCCATATCAGTATAGAACTGTGAAGGAGAGTGATAGTGTACTTAACATCAGTTGGGGCAACTAAGCCCTGCCCTCAAAATGACCACTATGAACGTCACTAGATACACCACGTTCCATTGGCTATACAAACTCTAGGACTCTTAATTACGTGGTCCTCTACAATTGGTTGGCTTCTAACCCCCGTCAGTACTTTTCCACCTACGTCTAGCAGCATGCAGACTGAACGTCCAGGTGCTGATGGGCTCGTTTTAATACTAGCCTCACACCAATTAATATATCAATCCATCATCACCTCAATAGTCAATTAGTGCTTTGAAGTTCAGCCTTGAATTTGTACAGTGCTCGTAGAATTTTTAAGGAGTGTAGGCACACAGCACACTGCCCTTGAGCATAGGTGTGATTCCCTTGATCGGCCAACTTCCTTCTTCCAGGTGACTGAACACCATGAAATCGAGCCTTTTCATGTATTTAATATTATTTTCTAATAGCCCTCTGACGTCTTTTGTTTTGCTCAAGCCTTCTGAACAGGAGTCTCTGTTTTTTCACACAATTTGTATCCAATGTCAGCCAATTCCAGTTTTGATAAGACCTTGCCTTCTTGGCTCATCCAACTCCTTCTGCTGAGATTCACTTGTTATTCAATTAACTTCTTTTAACTGTGACACCCTGAAAAGAGGCCTTCTTGTTAAAGTTCATCACTGCTTATAATACGTAGTAGAAACATCCATCTTTTACTGTCCACATGCATCTGTATATATATTGGCGGTTGCTGCAATGTACTTACTATAAGCTTGAGGCTAGCTTTTAAGATTACTTTGCTGCTTTCATTTCTGTTGCATCTATACACGTTTAAACTAGCTTAATATCTTCATCTGTTTCTGCGACATAAGCTTCTTCACCTTGATCCGAAGATGTCACTCATCCTCGATACTCTCCTGATTCCTCATAGAACATCTGCATTCTCCAGTGTCTGCATCTCCTCTAAGTGTGTCAGTTCAGCTCAGTTGTGACGTCACCATTCATCTTTGCCCTTCATCTGCTCTGCTTCTTCAGGAATCACATTTAAATGGCCATCATATTGCCTTGTATGCAGGTACGGTTTTCTCAATGGGTACCTTGCCTCCCAGATCTTCTTAGGTATAGGTATAGGATTTCTTATTGGCACTGCACAGAGTCCGCGCTCTTCTCTTTGCTGGTTCAATTGTTCCGTAGAGGTGGGGCAGATGGAGGGGTGTGCTTGGCTCCTCCTCTAAACTCCCCCCTCTGGGCGATTCATCTACCCCTTTCTCATCATCCTTCATATCTGGACATCCTCTTCTGAAAAAGAGCTTTTTAGGGACCCATATCTTTATGACTCCCTTCAGGCATCCTGCTGATTTCACATGCTCATTCTTGTTCCATGTCATGAGCATGCACTGTCCACTTGGACTGCAATAGATCCATCTTCCCACATATTTTTTATGGTTCTTTTGGTACAGGAACTTCGTTCCTTCAGGTGCATGGATACTGGCGTTCACAAAATCTCTGGTCTCTTCATCTGTCAGATCTCTGGGCTTTCATCCTGGTTCAAAATCATTCATAATCTTTATCCCCATGGCTTTCTTTGCTGTCTTCTTGCACTGTGAGATTATTATTTTAATCACACAAAATCCGAGTAATTCCAACATGATCAGGGCTCCAAGAAACTTGAACATGTCTGCCATCCAATGTGGAACCCAAGAGAAGAGTGATCAAAACCAGCTGTCATCAGCAATGTCTTCTACATCATCTATCATCTGGCCATGGAGTTTCATCAGCATGTATGTGGCTGATGTTTGCACAAACACCTCCATCCATAGCTGTGATCATGTCCAAGATGTATCTGTTCTGAAGAGTCATCAGTCTTATGTCCCTTCTCTGATTGCATTGAATCCTTTTATAGTAGTGTTTATTGTTTTCAGCAATTCCCATCTGGTTATCTGCAGCCACTTGGTATTTGCTCCAACATGGATTCTTGGCATGAAGATCAATGTGAACACTGAAGAAGTCTGGCTGAATAGTCTGTGTTCATATGGGATAGAATCAAAGCTTCTATTGACTTGGCTGAAAAGTAGTTCTCTCTCTTCATCCTCTTCATCAGCTCCACAGATCTCTTCTTCCTCAGGTAAGCATCTGCTTTTGATAAACTGTCGAGATTCATGTCACTCTTTGGAATCACTAATGCTGGAACATGGACATTCACCAATGTGATTATTTCCCCCCAGTCTTTAGGTAGCCTTATGTAGGCCTTGGATCCACAAGCAAAATAATGATCCATAATCACTGCTGTTCCATGCACCATTCACTATGTATCAAAGATACAATCGCATTTCTGATTCTCTCCAACTTTTCTCATGTCATTATTCCTGAAGCACAACTTTGAGCTCTCCAAGGCACTATTTGCAGGGGTCCTCTTCTGTCTTCGACCCATGTCAATAGTTTAGAAAGTCTTGGCCACAACGGTTTGCACACCTCTTGTGCATTCAAAATAGTTGATTCAGAACGATTAGTTATCATCCAGGCTCTGCAGATCACCACTCCTTTTCCCCATCCATCTAGTGATTGCACGGATCCCCAGATCTGCATCTGACCTCTGTTCTTCCAAATTCAAATATCGTTTGCAGATTTTCCGTCGAACTCAAGTTTTTACTCCAGGTTTCTCATATCTGATCACAAGACTTCTCATCTTTGCATTGTTTCTTGTCTTTATATCTTGAATATAGTCATCTTCATCTGGATCTGTCCATTCAGTTGCCCATTTGAGAGAAGCATCACTACCCATGAACTGACCTCTGGTCTTGCAAAGTGCTATGTGTGAAAGACACATATCTATTTCAACAGCTATGAAGATCTTCAACTTCCCCATGCTGTATGGCAGGAGTGCACACACAAAGCATTCCTCCATTGAAGTTCTTCTCCCAACTTCCTTGATGTGTTGGTACCATATGTTATTTCCCAAGTGTGCTGTGCTTTCCAGGTAATCATTCAATTCATAATTATCTTCCTGTGTGCTTCTTTTAGGTCTCATTCTTTTCATGTGAGCTTCCATAATCATATTATGAAGTGTACCAACATAGCTTCTTCTGACTGAATTAATCACGGGAACATCTGTCCGGGTTCCCTGTGTAGGAGAAAGTTCAGAACGTTCCATCTACTCAGCAGCCCATTTAGGCTTTAAAATGTGTCGCATAATCTCCATTTGGGATCTTCCTTTTGAAACTGCTTTTGGGTCAATTGTCACTGGACCAGGTGTATTTGGATGTATTAATTGTGTAGGCTTACCTTTTATCAACCCCTTGCCTTGTCTGTTTTACCAAGCCTGTCTCTGACGCCCGGAAGCAGAATCTAAGACATGTTTTGCTTGTGTATTATTGCTAATGACATCCATCTCTAGCTCAGGCTATTTGCCCTCTTTCTTTGGAACAGCAATGACTACATATGGTCTAGGCTGCCTAGTAGTTGCCATGCTGATATTTTCCCTCTGCTCAGAAACATTCACTGCAGTGTTAGCTCCATTTGCACCAATATAGAATGCCGTACGCAAAGTCAAAGAAAGCAATACGATTATGAATACAATGCAAGAGTAGATAACACTTCTTAGACAATGTGAGCGTCTCTCTTCATGCAGTAATATGATGCTGCTGCTGAGATTCCCCATCTTGATTATCTAAGAAAGGAAAAACTCAAATTTAATGCATCAGCATTGTGAACTGCTTTTGGAAGCTGCTGTCTTGACTTATCAACTCTTTCTGGATCATCTCTCTGCTTTCTGGACAACTAAAACAACTTTCTTTGTATTTCTGCAATCAGTCTTTCATCAGTTGAAATGTAGATGCCTTTTTAGTATGAAGAAAAACAACCTCAGCAAGTCTAAGTGAGCCCAATGACATATATTATCTCCCAATCTATGCCTCAAATCTGTCACAGCTCAGATGACATGTCACATTTCTTTCAGCATGAATCAAGAGTTCTTTTTATCTTCAACTCTTCAATCTGTCCCTCGATGGAAAGATTCTACACCGACCTGTGATTTCGCTCAGAATAGATGCTCAATTGAATAATAATACCTTCCAGGGCCACATTCAGATTTGCGTAGTGTTTCTAGAATCCCTTAGAAAGATGTACATATCAGTGTGCCTTCCAACAAGGTGTGGATATTCTTCAATCAGACGAAAGAACACCACACTGACTAGTCTATGAGCTGCTTTGTTTGATAGGGGCATTTGTTTTCTCCTCGCTGTACTCAGGTAGCTGCAAGAATTATTCAGTGATGACTGTAAGCAATTTTCTTATGATTTCTTCATTCTTCAGATTTTGTAAGAAAGCTGGAATGCGAGTAGTTCTCCCCACCAACGAAGGGTAAGTGCACAACACCAACTCAAAATAAGTAAGAATTTGCTTAAACAGGTCATCACTGGGTGACAGCATGGGTAAATCCAAACAATAACTCAGTGTCAAATGAGTCTGGCTATTGTACCCTTTTCCAATTGCTTTGTCCATGATCAAAATCTGGCATAATCTGCTTCTTATCAAGGCTGAAGCATGCCTCAGTCCAAAGTTTATAACCTCTTATCACTTTCTTCTTATCAAGGCTTAAGCATGCCTCAGTCCAAAGTCAGTAAGCTACTGTGGCCTTATCAACAAAAAGATATTCTTTCACCATGAAATGACAGCACAGAGTGTTCAAACCAGTTTTCCTTGACCCTTTTATAAATGGGTCTCGAACCAAGCCGCAGTCCAATGAACTCAATGTATTTCTACTTGTCAGCTTCTGTGTCCTTCTTCTTCATAATAGATCTCGTCTACACATGCTGTGGTTCTTCCCCGATGCTTGTACTTGCCTCGTCGTGTAGGGCTGCAGGCAGAGGAGTTTCTCCAGCAAAGATTTTAACATCCCCCAAGAAGATCCAAGCACGCCTGCCATGCACTTTGACTGCAGATGGCGTGATATCTTCCACAGCGAACGGACCGTTAAATCCGGTTCGTCCCACCTTTTTCTTACGTGGTTGTTGATCAAGACCGCATCCCTGGGGAATAGTTGGGGAACACAAAATTCTTTAGATTGGTTTGTTGCAGCATCTCCTTCTGTGTTCTGTACTGCTCCACACTCTCGTCTCTGCAGTTGTCCTGAAATGACAGAAATACTGGAAGTCATACAGTTCAAATGATCACATAATTCCAATCCTAACAGTTCTGTAGTTGGCTGAGCATCACTTCTAACGCTGGATGGAGGCATTAGGGGGGTTCTCATTCATCTCCCTGTCACTATTACGTGGGGTGTGAGATGGTGGTCAGAAGCTGGTTGGTTTCTTAAAGCATATAATGCCAGTAGTAGGCAATGCAACCACCCTTTTTTCAAGGTCAGCTTCAACTTGGCTATTCTTTCTTTAAGCAAGCCATTAAGCCTCTTACAAATTCCATTTCCTTGCGGACGATAAGCCAAAGAAAACTTGTGCTTTATACCAAGGAAAAAGCTGATCTGCTCAAATATCTGATTTACAAAATGCGGGCCATTATCTGACCTCATAACTTCACATACTCCCCATCTAGGAAATACTTCCCGCACTAAGAATTTTTCTGCACAGGTAGAGTCTGGGTGTGTACATGGACCTGCTTCTATCCATCTCGAGAAAGGACACACCACGACGATTGGTATCTATATCCATTACATACTTGTATCATGTCCACATAGTCGATATGCAAATGCTGAAAAGGGCCATTAGGTCTTGGAATTACTCACCTAACTGTGTGCAGTGTATGCCCAGCCGTGAATTGTTGACACACAATACAGTTCACCATATAAAATGCAACATGCTCCATTAAATTTGTCAAAAACAATTCCTCAACAATAGTTGCAGCGAGATTCTCCCTAGTTGTATGCACGGGGCAGTGTAACTGTTCCAGCGCCACCCTTAATAAGGCTATAGGCATCACCGGTTTACCAGTGTTGTCCTGTCATCACAATGCTTCAGAGGGGTTTAAAGAACACCGTCTTTGTATCCACAAATTCTTTTCCTCTTGAGGTGCTTTCCCCTGGACCTCCACTAACTGTGTTTTTGACAAGTGGTCGTACCCTTCACATACAGTCATCATGATAATAATTTTTTCATTCACATTAGGAGTTTCAACATTCATTATCTCTTTATCTGTGATCGCTACGCGCTTGGCCTCAGCATCTGCTGCTTGATTTCCACGTGAGATAAAGTCTACCCCTTTAGTATCGGCTGCGCATTTAACGACTGTGATGCCTACTGGGAGTTGTAGTGCCTTAATGAGCCTGTCCAATAGGACAGCGTGCTGCACTGGTGTGCCGTCCACTTGGAAGTAGCCCCTCATTTTCCAATGTGCTAGCCCTGCGTGCAACATTGTCGGCACATAGGCGGAGTCGCTGTACACTGTTACTTCCTGGTCTGCGTGATTCTCAATCGTGCGTATCAAAGACAATCATTCTGCAGCCTTTGCTGAATAATGAGACAGCAATCGAGTACTAATAAGCACCTGCAATTCCCCATTAGCCGTGTGCTTTACCCCAGCAGCACCTGTATATCTCTGTCCATCACTTTGATTGATCCTTGAAGAACCGTAAAAATAAAACACTCTCTCCTCCTGCTAATGCATTCTCCATTATTCTGGGGAGCTCATCACAGAACTCTTCATAGTTTGCGCAATCGTGTAGGGCTCTCCCTCTGTCATTGGCTCTGCTTTAAACATGGCAGGATTCACTATTTTACATCAAACCATTTTGATCGCTGGATTTGATATGACTACTCATAGGCAGAAGCCCTTTGAGAAGTCAATGTGCCATTCAGTTTTTCTAGAATGGCAAATAGTGCGTGCTCAACAAATAACATCATGGAACATCCCATTACTATGTTTGCAGCCTTCTCTATGGCAAACAAGGCAGCTACTGAACTTTATTCGCACAGAAAATCACCTCTCATCACTGGGTCTAAGATTCCACTGTACTATGCAAGGGGCTGATACCCCAAAGTGGTCCTCTGTGTAAGGACTTCTGTCATGACAGTGCCATCTGTATGTGAAAACAAAAATAATTTCTCAGCATAATTGGGAATCCCTAAAACTGGAGCCGTGCAAATAGCATTTTTCCGTTCATCAAACTCTTCTTCCATCTTCTCAGTCCACACAATTTTTTCCTGCATTGCCTGTGCTTTATTTAGAGCCTGCAATAGAGGCCTTATATATGAGCTGTAGTCAAAGACCCATGCTCTGACGTAGTTACATAATCCCCAAAATCTCTGCATGTGTTTTATTGTGTGTGGTTTGGCTGTTTTTAAAATAGCCTCAGCTCTTTCAGGAGTAATCTTTTTCCCTTCATGCAAAATCAATTGGCCTATGTACAACACTTCTTGTTGACAATATTGTAACTTTTCTTTGTCAACTTTATATCCTTTGTCAACGAGTACAATCATCAGCTGGAAAGAATCGCGCCTGTACTCTTCTTCTGAGGTGCTGCAAACTAAAATGTCATCCACGTATTGCAGAACAACACTTTCCAAATCAATATTGCTTAAGTCCATCTGAAGGACTCTACTGAAAATCGATGGAGGCTCACAATATCCCTGAGGCAAACGAGTACTATTTAGTCGGGTTTGTCTGAACGTAAACAACGTCAGATCCTGCGAGTCTTGGGATTGAGAAAAATGAATTTTTTAAGTCAATCACAGTGAAATATCTTGCGTCAACAGGTATATTACATAGGATTGTAGATGGGTTAGGAACTAGAGGGAACTCAACCTCTACAATTTGGTTTATTGGGCAAAGGTCCTGCACTAAACGCCACAACACACCCTTACTTTTTTCACAGGGTACACTGACGTATTACACGGTCACTCTTATGTCACTAAAATGCCCTGATCCATCATGGAGTAAATCATCTTAAAAATACCTTCAACCGCCTCCCCGGACATAGGATATTGTCGTGCTCGAGGTAATATTGCTCCTGGTTTCAATTTAATCTTCACTTCTCCAACCCCCTTTAGTTGGCCTACGTCATAGGGGCTGGTGGTCCATAATGAAACTGGCACTTTCGCCATGTCTTCATCAAAATACTCGGGACGTTTTTGTGCTATCATCATTTTCTGAGGAACTTCTCTTTTAATTACTCTTACCCAATAAGTAATGCACATCTCGAATATTTCTTCGTCATCAGATGGATGATCTCTAAACAGATCTTCATCAGTGATGTAAGTTAGTCTGTAACCCACCCCGATGGTAATTACTGCGCGCCATTGTTTTCCTTCATCATCATGTCAATCAAGCAAAGCCATTTCCCCTCGCGCTATAGCTGCTTGTATCTCTAAGTGAAAAACCTGTCTCTTCTCTTCAAGCATAGGTTGTCTTGGTCTGAACAAAAATTCATCTGGAGCTGTCATTGGTCTGCCTGCTAGGCCTGGTAACCATGACAACCAAATGCGGACCCCATACTGAAAAACATCTGGTACTAATGGAATTGCTCTCATAGCTAGTTGTCCTGCATGTGCCATAATCATATCGCACACATTTACATAATGCATTCCTGGTGTTGAACACACTATACCTTCATCAGTGAACAAGATTGTCACATTCAACTTAGTCATTACATCTCGTACCAATATATTGACAGGTGTTTGCCTTGACTATAGCAGTGGCACTTTTATGTCACATTCTCCTATGGAAACTGGTAATTATTCAGTAAAAGTAACTCTGCATGTAGCTCCTGTAAACGCCTGAGTATTCATGGAATTGCCAGACAAACTTTCCATCTTGTATACATGAGCCCATCGCAGCCGTGTCTACTAAAACAAAAAACTTTGATCCCCTATACTGACATCCACCTGTAACGCTCACCTGATTCCCGCAGAGGCGCCGGTCTTGACTGGGTGAATGCCGTATCTTCAAAGGTGATGTGTAACACACGGTTGGCTCTTTGGGCTGGACCTCTGTGCACTGTATGTCTGACTCGAAGAGTAAGATGTCTTAGGTAAGTGAACGCCGAGCTCTCCATCTGCCTCGGGGCAGGGTGCCGTAACCAGTTTCTTCACTGGATAAGGGTGCAGGCCTCTTGACCTCAGAGGACTGCTGTCCGTCGTTAACTGCACGAACGGTAAGTTCTGGGCACTTCAAATGTCTTAAAAGTCTTTTGTAATGATATCTCTTGTTTTGCAGGGTTCCGGCGATGGCGGATGGCGGGCCGATGAGACTTGAGGATCGATCCCACGTGAGGAATAGAAGCGCCTGGAAGCACGTAAGTAAGCGCTTGTAGCCTGCTTCACGATGCGCACTAACTGTCCCTTTTATCTTGCAGGTACAAGTTCTGAGCTTTAGAGAAGCTGAAGGGTGCTGGAATACCCACTGGATTCGGCGTGGGAAGGAGTAATGGCACGTGAGTAATAAAGTTGCCCAATGTCTTTAAATGCACCTTCTTTTGTCTTTCAGATGCGGGATGCAGCACCGAAGGCCTCCGGAGCGTGCGAAGAGCTGGTAAGCTTTTGTCTTTCAGATGCCGGAATGCAGCGCGAGGCGTTGGTGACAGCCGATGGACCAGGTAAGAGATGCGCTGCCACTGAAGACCGTAGTGCTAACCTGTTCTTTTTTTGTCTTTACAGGTGCTGCTGAAGACTGGATTCCAGGATGGTAAGCCTTTGTTCCCTTAGGCCCAGGATCAGAAGCAGAAGACACGATGAGCGTTCTGCTGCAGAGAAAGCAGAATAACGCAAAGCAAGATTCATCCATCGGGTGTGGTTTAAATAGCCTCCTGTAGTGCTTAGGTGCCTCCTTCCACAGCCACGCCTAGGTAAGAAAAGAGTTCCTGCTTTCCAGAAGAGTTCCAGTGTTCTGAACCTAGGAAGTGGCTCCTGCCCCACCCAACAGGAAAAGTAGTCCCAAACAGAAGAGGATCAGGGGTTCAACTGGCAGGTAAGTAAGCAGCATGGTCTGCTGCAGGTAAGTCCACCCAAGCATTATGAGCCCGGCGCTTCCAGCGCTGGGACTGAGCATCTTTATGAGCCTGGTGCCACTGGCGCCAGGACATGGTCCAAAAGGTCCCAATTGGGACTGGCTGGCACTCGGAACCGGGGTTATGGGTCTGCTTCCAAGGGAGTCGGGCAAGTCCTGATCTTTTGGAAGCAGAGATCATGACACCACCCTTGGTTCCTCATGAGGGTTTGGTGTCACAGATAGTAAGGAACACATCAGGTGTCCCAGTCAGCTGTCCTATTGCGGGTACAGCCTCATCCTATTACTTGTGAAAGGATTCACTCCATTTGCAGTAACATCCCTTATTCCAGGAGTCATTAACTGACCTGTGTTTGTGGTTTGCTGAAGCTGCATATGAGATTGCTGTGACTGTCCTTGTGGCAGATTAACTGCTACTTGCTGTGCTTGCAAGCCTTGCTGTACTCTCGGCGCTTGCTGCTGCACTGTTTGATTCTGCAAAAATCCATCTCAATTCTGCAGTGAATATGCAGGCATATTTGGTATCCCCCTCTTGAAAACTGACCATTTTGCACCATCCCTTGATTTCTACATGTACGAAAAAAGTGCCCTGTCATTCTACACGTCAAACAAATAGGAGGTGGTCTGCCAACCTGCCCATTTTGCATACCCTAATTACCATTCTGCATATTTTGAAACCCACCTTGCTTATTCTAAAAGCTTCCCTGATTATTCTGCCAATTCCCTTGATTACCTTGCCAACCTCCTCCTCAAAATCATCTTCCTCGTTGAGCATATCCACTATTACTTTGATCAAAGTGTCTTTGATTGTTTTGCTGTGATATGTTCACTGTCTGCTGTGAATTTGGTCTGCCTGCGCTGGTCAACATTGCCCCTTCAATGGCATACTTGGATAGTTTCTTTTGCACTAACTCTTTGCCTCCTCGTCTTTGTCTGCAGTATGGTCAGCTGAATTTCTAACCATGGTTTAGCTTCTATCCCCACTAACTTCTTGAGCTGCTTCTGTACTGGCTCCGGCAACCCTTGGCATAGAATATGATAGAATACTGGTATAGACCAAGATTCCTGACATTTTTTAATGTAAACCAACGGATCATCTCCTTCCTTCATCTTTTTCGTCATTATAGCTCCCATATGGGACATTCCGGAATACAGTACTCAAAGCGCTTTCAAGACTGCCACCCTACGGTTATTAAATGGAGCTCCATTGTGAGCAGTGTTGACTGTAGTCACACCAGAATATCCTGCCCTTGTCCACACGTCATCAGCTCTCTCACCAAGTATGGCGATTAAAAGACCCTTAATGTGCCCTATGGCCAACGTGCTTCCGCCCTCATTTTCTCTAATTCATGTATGCATTTCCAGCACCAGAAGTCAAAATCGGGAGTTTACACCTTAAATTATCTTTGTCCATCTGGGGCCACGGTATGTACAGTAGTCTGGCCCCTCCTTTTTCTAAAAAAGGAAGCTGTGACGCCCCAAACTGATTCTCATCTCTCATCATTTATCTGTCCACTACAGGGACAATATTGCCACACCACTGTCTACCTGGCAATGATCTTAACCTGTTTACATAAGGCAGCGATTCCCCCCTCTGACCATGGAGTTGCCCCCAAGGTCGGTCTGACTGTGTCAATGGATCCAACGCCTTATAAACAGGCACATTTAAACCTGGCCATCTTACTTCCTTATCCATCAAAAAAGAATCCCTCAAACCACATGTTTTATCTTTCTCTTCCCCATGGAAGGCTACCCTTTTCTCGTCTGACATTTCGTGTGCCCAACTAGTGCAACTTCTCTCTTCATCATCTCTATATAGAGTCAATTGGTCTAAAGAAAGCTCCTTATGTCTCTCACTACATGAGGCTTCCTCTGTGTCATACAACTGAGTGCTCTCGAGACGGTCATTTTTTCCCTTCCCCTTTGGCTCTTTCTGAGCTCTCATTTCATGGTATACTTTATCGATTGCTTCCCCAATGCTCCTAGAGTCAAACTCGTCTACTAGATTTGCTCTAGACGGCCCTGGTAATGACTCGTATTCTGGAAAAATGTCCTCTATGTCCTCCCATGCTAATTTAGGATCCGGATTTCTTACTTCCTTTTCCAAGTAATCGAGATCGCGTGCTCTCTGCCGTCTTTTACATTCCATATCATTGTCAAATTCTCTTCCCTTTCTAGCGTCTGCTCTCACTCTGTCTTCCTCTTTCTTTTTCATATTCCTTCTTTTATTTGCCCTTCGTATCTCCTCATCACTTCGTCTCTGTGTTCTTTTATCCCTTAACTTTTGTTCCTTCTTCTATTCTTTTTCTTTCTAGCCTCTCTTGCTCATGAGCTGTTCTTTGTTTATTGTTGCATTTTTTTTGCTCTTCTGCTCTCTCTTGTTTTTTAGCTTGCTCGTCTTGACAGAACTGGTCTCATCTCTGTCTATCTTTTCTTTTTGCTCCTTTGTCTTTCAATCGTTCTTCCCTTTCTTTGTCTTTTTTATCTTGCTCATCTTGATCTTACCTTTGTCTTACGTCCTCAATGCCTTTACCACCGAATTTAAGCAAAATCTGACCACCCATCCATTTGTTCTGTAAGAGTGCTATCTCATCAATTTTATCTCTTTCTCTCTTCCATCTCTTTATTTCTCTTCCTATATCTAGAGATGTACTTGGTCGATCACTTCTTTCCTTATCCCGTCTCTCCTTGTCCCTCGGGACTTTAAAGATTAAGGCCTTAATTCATGGATTATTTGCAGTGAAAAAAACAGGATTTATGCGCCATTCTGACCTCAAATCCCTGTTTAACAAATGGGGATATGCGGGCAGACTGGCGCACAGATCCTGTTTTTTTCGGCGCAAATAATCCATGAATCAGGGTGTAAATCTTTCTCAGTATTTTTCTCTGGGCCCTTGTCACTACTTTGCGTAGATGACTCATAAACCAGGTTGCTATATCCCACCGCTGCTTTAAATTCCCTTATAGGGTATAACCCATTGTCTTTCTTACTCTCGTCTTCTATTTCAGACGGAGAGGGTGGAGCAAAGGGCTCTTCACCCCCCTCCTTGCATACATTAAGTATCCAATCTAAAGGAGGCTTCTCCTCCTTCTCTTGTTGGTACATTTTCTAAAGCTCTAAGCTCGCTAGTCGCTTGGCTAGCTTCTTCCCAGCATATGCTGCATGCAAATATGTCATCATATGCTACACAACTGCCTTCGATAGTGATCCTCCTTGTGGCCATGGCATAAACATTTTGTCTGCGGTTCCTTTAACCCATTCTGCACTGTATTGTCTAAGTTTAGGTGTATGTTTTGGCAATTGCTTGCAGAGATGCAACAGTGGGGTAACATCCTCCATCTTCAACCCTTCACTCTTAACTTCTTAGGGCTCACTTGTTTTTTAATCACAGGTTTAAAAATGTGTTTCAAGAAAACAACACAGTATGAGCGAGCACCAACCATCGCAAGCTCCAATCCCATCAATCACAATTTTACTTTAATCTTGCTAAAGAACAACCATCAAATACAATTAAAAAACAATCCAATTTCTTTTTCAACTTCACACTTCTCTATTTATCGTCAATTTTTCTTTTACTATGACGTTATCATTTTTTCAAAACCACATACAACAAACAGACAAACTTGACCGGTCACATAAACCTCCTATGATCTTCTTTGTAAGACGTGTCTTGCCCTCTAAAAGATACTTCAAGTGAAGTCTAAATGAATCCCTTTGAAACTGCCTGTAATCGGTTCCATCGCCTAATGTTCCGCTATGGAACTCGAGGTTCAAACTTCTTCTAACGTTCTTTAAAACTTAGGTTTAGGGCGTATCGGCTTTATCATGGCCTCTCACACGATATTCCTTATTAAATTGCTCGACCACACTCAAGTCAATATCTCATTCCCCATATATATATATTTTTACACTCTCACTCTTACGTCATGTTTATCCTGCCTCTCTCCGTTACTTTCCTTTATTTTACTACACATGCATCAATTTGCCATACTCCTCAGTTTCTACTCACCATTTGCATATTTTCTTCTTCAGACCCTCGAGATCGTACACCTCCATTACCCCCTCTTCAGACTGTTTTCCGGTCCGCTCTTTGTGGACGTAGGAGGGGATTCTTATGGAAACTAAGGTGACCCATCACACCCTCCTTGCAAGGATTTTTTTCAATTACACTAACCACTATCTACGGGGAGCTTCACGTCCTGTCAGCCGACTGGCAAAGGTTGTACGATAATACAGAGACTCTAAAGTTTACTTATGACGACAGTTGATGTATTTTTTAAACAACTCTCTCTGCTACCAAGTGAATTGTCATGATGCCTGCCCCCGGAAGACCAGACCAGGCCCAGCAGCCCCGGAAACAGGGATCATGCCACTTGGAGCATGCCCAGAAGCCCCAGTTAGGGGCTGTTTGGGTGCAGTCCTGGCGCCCATGGCGCCAGGCTCATAAAGATAAAGTCAGTCCTGGCGCCATGGGCGCCAGGCTCATTATTGATAACTTACCTGAAGCAGACCATGCTGCATACTCACCTGAGACAGACCATGCTGCATGAAGACTCAAGCCAAATGAAGCTTAGGAGGGACTATTTTACTGAAAGGACTATTTTGTTACTTGGGTGGTGCTGTGGAAGAATACTTACCTGGAACTTCTTCCAAGGCTATTTAAACCACGCCCGGACAGCCAGACGTGCTTCGCGTTATTCTGCTTGCTGCAGCGTAACGCTCACCGTGTTTTCAGCAGCTCCAGTCTTCAGTCCTGGGACTCCTGAAAACAAGAAGAAAAGAAGGATAAAGGTTAGGACAGGAGTTTTAACTTTAATCCTTACCTGAATCCTGATCCATCTCGCCACGGAGCTGAAAGACAGAAGTCTTTGAAGCATCGCTTTGCATTCCTACGGTGCCGCGCTGAACTCACCTGCTTGGCGGTACTTCAGCATTCCATCACGCTCTCTCCATCTCGCGGCCGCCCTCCGACACCTAAGGAGACAAAGACAGCAAGGTGAGCAAGGGGACTCTCTAAGGCTATACAAGCTACCCCCAAGGACTTACCTGATTTACCACGGGGGGTACTCGCCTCATCTCGGGTCGGCGCAGTCAACTCTGCTTCATCGCCGTACCCTGGCCCCTAAAGGGAGAAAGCAAAGACAATACAAGTTACCCCCCACAAAACTTACCTGATTTACCACGGGGGTCTCACCTCATCTCGGGTCGGCGCAGTCAACTCTGCTTAATCGCTGTACCCCGGCCCCTAAGGGGAAAACCACAATAGACTTACCTGAATCTTACCAATTGCCATTTGGAAATCTTCGAGTGGATTAATCAGCAACCTGCAAGGAATCGGACAGAGTGAAGATCAGACATTTGAACTCTTATGAACAATTGGACTTTAGAGTCAATACTGGAACTCACCAATTCCTCTACGCCAGTGAAGTAACTGGTCATCAACGCGCCCCTGCGGTCGACGTAGGATGGAGAGCTCATCCTTCCAAACCATCAGGTGAGACTAAGCAAGGAGTACAACAATACAAAAGGTAGTCCAGCCAGCAAGGTGGCAAGTTCAGGTTTTGGGTGCAGACAAGGGGTTTCTCGTAAGTGCAGGTAAGGGGACTGTAGGGTGACAGATACAGACCCAAGTGCAGGTGTTGCCTGGGGCAGTGCGGGTGAGTGGCTGGGTGGGCATGGACCTGAGCCCGAAAGCAGTGGGAAAACCAGGTGCCTTGTGCCAAACCAGACAGATCAGCAGGGGAGAGGGGGAGCGAAGGTAGAAGCAAAGAGAAAGGTCTTGAGGTGCTTCCGGAACTGGAGATGGTTCTCCTCAATTTTCAGAGTGCCAGGGAGGTTGTTCCAGAGGGAGGCCCCTGCTGAGGAAAGAGATCTGCCACCAACTCGTTGCATGGAGAAGCAACAGACCCTGAGGGAGTTGGAGGTGGAGGAGCGAAGAGCTTGAGTGGGAATGGATTTACAGAGGAAAAGTTGAAGGTATTTTGTACCCAGGCCCCAGAAAGCCCTGTGGACAATGCAAAGGGTCTTGAATTTAATCCTTGCCGCCACTGGGAGCCAATGAAGAGATTTCAGGGCCGGAGATATAGATCCCAGGGCTTGAGGTCAAGGACAACTCTTGCAGAAACAGGATTGTGGAACTCAAAATGTTAACCGTACTGGTATTAGTTATGCGCATCAGATCAATTAATTAGTTACCAGTTAAATAATAAATGGAACTATATCAATATCCAATTCCTTAACTCTCATATATACATAGTTTTCAACTGGACTATATACTACATCGGCATAATAGAGTTCCTGAAATTCAGTTATGTGTTTGTTTTGGTGTGCCACCCCAAGATTTCCTGTGGCCTCATCAGGCCACCCCTATAAAGAAATTCTGGTGGCGCCACTGCTTACTTCTTCCATGTGACTGGACACCATGAAATCAAGCCTTTTTGTTTATTTAATATTATTTTCTAATTGTCCTCTGACGTCTTTTGTTTTGCTCAAGCCTTCTGAACAGGAGTCTCTGTTCTTTCACACAATTTGTATCCAATGTCAGCCAATACCAGTTCTGATAACACCTTGGCTTCTTGGCTCATCCAACTCCTTCTGCTGAGATTTACTTGTTTGCCAATTAACTTATTTTAACTGCAACACCCTGAAATGAGGCCTTCTTGTTAATGTTCAGCACTGCTTATAATACATAGTGGAAACATCCATCTTTTACTTGTCCATATGCATCTAAATATATATTGGCGCTTGCCGCAATCTACTCACTATAAGTTTGAGGCTAAGTTTTAAGATTACTTTGCTGCTTGCGTTTCTGTTGCATCTGTACACATTTAAACTAGCTTAATATCTTCATTTGTTTAATATCTTAATTTGTTTCATTGTTGTTGGGATCAAGGTGACGAAGCACAAGCTTCGTCACCTTGATCCCAAGATGTCACTCATCCTCGATACTTTCCTGATGCCTCATAGAACATCTGCATTCTCCAGTCTCTGCATCTCCTCTATGTGCGTCGGTTCAGCTCAGTTGCAACGTCACCATTCATCTTTGCCCTTCATCTGCTCTGCTTCTTCAGGAATCTCCTTTAAATGGCCATCATATTGTCTTGTATGCAGGTACGGTTTTCTCAATGGGTACCTTACCTCCCAGATCTTCTTAGGTATAGGTACTGTTATTGGCACTGCACAGAGTCCATGCTCTGCTCTTTGCTGGTTCAATTTTTCCACATTCGTCGCATACTTTGGTTCCCACTATATAGATAATAGATGTCGGGCAGATGGGGGGTACTTGGCTGTTCCTCTACACATGGGATGATGTTTCATTCATAATATGAGAACTGTACATCGTTTTGGGTTAATTCTGGGCCCATTGTGAAGGTCATAAGAAGCCTGCCAGTTCTATGTATCTCTTAATCTTATGTGATGTATAGAATTTGAGTTAAGAAGAAAACCATGATCCTGGCCTTCTCATAATTCAGAGTTACTTGAAAGTTCGCGGGCAGATAGAAAGAGAAATTTGTGTGTGTTTTGTGAAGTTTGATATTTATAACAATTTCAGGTCAGGAATAAACCATGAAAAATGGTAGCTCCTCCCAGGAATGTCGTGCTGCAATCAAATTTGTATTCCCAGTTTCACAATCAAATGTAGAATTCAAAATATATATGTTTATGGAGTTTTCTGAAAGGCGAAGATAGTTGCCATGAAGTGACAATCGGGTAAAACCAAACATGTAAAAACTTGAGCTATGTAGTGATTCTGTTATTCTCCTCGCACTGTATTCAAATCTAATCTAATTATCCCTCAGTCCATATGCATCAGATAATCTGGTTCTGCTTTTCCTTGCTTTGTGGGATTTATCCCATTTTTTAAATAAGGAGCTCAAAGTATCTGAACTTCAAATTTACTGCATTTTGAATTATTGAATTCATATCCAATTGGGCTAATTGCTCCTCAAGTAAGGAGAAGCAGAACCAGATTATCTGATGAGTATGGACTGAGGGATAATTAGCAGTTACTACTGCATTGAACACACTTGCGCATCTCTATGGAATGAACAGGTGAGCAGGACTTAAAAAATAGAATTAGATTTGAAGACAGTGCGAGGACAATAACATAATTAATACAAAGCTCAAGTTCTTAATGGATAGGCTCAAAGTTCAAGCTCACAACAGGAATACCAACTGACAGATGAAGTTGCCTTGAGGACGACCGAAGGTCGAAACAAGTGTCCGCTTGTGATCGATACCATAATTAAGAAAAACATTTTCACAGATAGTATATGGAGGAAATACATTTCTTTTTCTTTTAGATACTGTCAAGTATATGAATGTCAAATGTCATAGTGCAATCTGACAGCATCAGCCTATTTTTCTGTAACTGATTAGGAATGTTAGGGGTTCTTACGGATGCTGATACTGCTGCAAATGACACACCTGTAGATTAGGATGTTAGCGCACCCTACCCAGGTTATACCCGATCTCTGGTTTAACTGCAATTTCTGTAACCAGTTGGGTGCTGCTGTTGACTATACTTTGTGAAATATGGCGGATTATCTGCGTAATAGGGAATATGACAGAGCTGCCTTGTTTGCACCTAGAGGAACTACAAGCAATGCATTCAAAAGCACATATAATTCCATGGAAACCTTAAGACAAACAATGTATTAGATTGGAGCGTTTATTCAAACAACAAATCATTAAATGTTGGAAGCAGGCTTCATTGACAAATTATCTAGAGAATAACAAAATACCAAGGGGACTGAGAATTCTAATTTTCCTGCATTTTGATAATAAGGAAGATCAAGACCTGGCTAATAAACGGGAGAGCAATTTAGACCAGAGCTCACAGATTATGATTGAGCTTTTGGTTGAATATGCAAAAAGAGAACATGCAAGAGTACAGGAGTTAATAGAAAAACCCAAAGAAAAGATCAATAACACGACTAACCCACTGGCTATGAAGGATAAGAACTTTACAAAGACTATTGAGACGACCGGGTCTATACTTTTCAGACAAAATTTGACAACATCTGAAGGAAATCCAGAGAAAGCACACCCAACACTTCTATATGCAGCTCTGATGTGGACTCAGATGGGGATGTCACGAATACCACAGAGTAGGCCCTCCAGATAAGACCCAGGCAGTTTTCTTTAGAGCAGATAGGGAAGTACAGAAAAGGGACACCACAAGGTACAAAACAAGTCACGCTCCATGTGCCACCAGTTCTAAGCACTCCATTATGGAGCAGTGCAACAGGGGCAGGAGGGGGGTAGGAGGAAGTACAGATAGAAACAGGGCATTACAGGGCATTACAGGGATCTTAACTAGATCAAGATCATGAAGCATTTAGGGAATTGACCACAAACACCCCAGTGGTTAATCTATCAGATAAAAAGCTCAGTGATCTAGAGGAGAAAGTCCTTAACAAAGGCCTGTCATTTGCGCCTCATTATGGACTGATTTTAAAGACTTCCAGATAGATATGTTTAATTTTACCCGCAACCTCAAACTGAAGAAATTCTTTGCGACTCAAGTCAAACGATTTCTGCCAAGAGAAGTTCAAGATCACCTAGCTCACTTACCATACGGGATATTGAGAATACACATTTAATAATGTCATTAGAACTGGATACGGACAAATCAATGGCGGACACATTTCATGATTTAGATGTCCACACAAGACATTTACAAATAGAGGAACTAAAATCTAAATCTAAATGTACACCTCAGCTATCAAATGTGATAGAGACCTTTCACCAAACAGTAATTAATGACTTACACAAACACCTTGATAAGATGAAAGGGAGAAAACCAAAACATAAAGATAACCTCACTAGGGGTTAACGACAAGCTTTATAGGATTTGGGATGTGATGAGAGTTTGGTCATCAAGGGTGGAAACATGGTTGTTAAACAAGAAGGATGATCTCAATATGGGCAAGGCACACCTGGAAACTCCAGGATATTATACCAAACTCACTATTAATCCAACCAAAATAATTATTCAAAAATTGCAATCACTAATAGATCGGTGGCATGGCAGGGGGTTCTTGACTGATGAAGAAAAACAATTCCTTAACATTAAGGACCCTGTTATGCCTACCAAGGCTTTTGACAAATCACCAGAAGTACTGGCCATCATGAGTGGGATAGGGTGGGCCACAGAGAGGCTATCGAAATATACAGAGAATGTGATCAAAAAGTATGTATTTTCACTTCCTTTATACATTAAGGATAGCACCAAGGTTCTCCACATTTTATCAGCAATTGACTGGAGGAGGGATTATTTGCTTGCATCTATGGATGTTACAGCTATATACACCTCAATCAATCATGATCTAGCACTTTGGGCCATTGATCGAACCATTCAAGAGCACTCAGCTTCATATCATTTGCATGTGGAGATGTTGAAAGAGTTTTTACATTTTACACTTGAAAATAATGTCTTTCTTTTTGATGACTCACATTATGCTCAGACTAAAGGGGTAGCTATGAGGGCGAAATATGCCCTGCCACTTGCTAATCTCTTCATGGCTGATTATGAGCAGACGGTTTGTTAAGGATTTCAATCAGGCGACACGCACACCTTGGTCTCGGCCTAGTATGTAGCACCTAACTGAAGTGCTTTTCTCCTTGTTTATGTGGATTCAATTTTGGGATGATACACCACTCATATCACACCCCCTTTTCAAATACCCCGGGTTACAATAGACCATGAACAAGGCTGGTTGGTCAAGTGCAATATTTATTTATTTATTTAAAATTCAAAAGGGAGGACCGGCAGGCGAGAGCTGGCCCACCCGACGAAGGCACCCCGAAAAAGGTGCCTGTCTGAGCCCTACCTACGACGCTCAGTTCCTCTTCTTCCAGCCAGGAAGGCTGCACCGTTGGAGTGCTGCACGAGCAGTTCCCATCGGCATCTATCCGCATTGGAGCCCAAAGGTAAGCCCCTGGGGGCTATTACTACACTCCAAGCTCTGCCGACACCGACGCCTATTTCGAAGCTCGACCTGACCCCGCAATTATTCTGTCTGGAGTCAGAAGCACATGCTATTGTGCATTAATCGGCTCCGTGAATGGGAAAAGCATTTATGAGAAGCCTGTGGTATTTTGTTGTTTTAATCTACATTGTGCAACATGCAGTCTACACAATTCAAGATGGCCACCTGATTTGCTTGTCCTGTTGCGCCTAGACTTACTGCATCCACTATCTTCATTGCACCCTGCGATTGGCCGCCTGCTCTCTCTTAATCCAATCGGGAGGACCGGCAGGCGAGAGCCCACTCTGCTCAAGCCACCCAAAACTGTAAGTACATTGCTACCGAACGCTAACCTACCTGAACCACCCCCACTACTGCTGGATCATCCAAACAAACATCAGGCTTGGCTACTGTCCCTTGCCTCACTGGATCCTCCGTACCTATAGTGCGCATAGATCGGCTCCATCACCCCTTGAGTGCCGCTTGCTGATTGCCACTACCCTCCATGCTACAATCTTTGCGGCGACTTGATCACTGACTTCATGCAGCCGGAACGTTCCTGCAGTGTCACACGGTACTTTACCAGCCCCTACACTGTACTCTGTATCCCACCTATTATTACAGCCTCCCAGGCTCTGCACATTGACTTCGTAATCTAATTGCTGAGTACACTAAGTACTTTCACTTGTTTGCTCTTAATGTCTATGCCTGGTGCCTCCTGCCAAGCCAATCACATCTCTACCGCCAATACGTGCATGACCTTAACACCACTTTTCTTAGCTGCCGAAAGCATGCAAATGTTGCCACTGTTCAATTGCTAGTCTTGCTTGAATGCTCATTGTTATAGTCCTGCATTATGTGTCACGGTACTATTACTGTAATAATCCACTCAATCGCCCATTCCGGTATGCTTCCCACTGTTCGGCCCACTGGTTTTATTTGTAACCGCCAGAAATAATTGTATAGCCTGCCTCAGCTTTCAGCGCGCACGGACCAAATAGCGGTAACATATTTATGTACTGTCTTTTTGTGCATTGCCTTGCTATGATCACCAGTATGGGATTCAAACCTATTATGTAGGTTATGCATTTATCTATTGTCTTTTTGTGCACTGCCTAGTTATGATCACCAGCACGGGATTCAAACCTTCTTACCTAATACCTCATGAGGTTTCCTATGCTAGCTGCACATAGCACATACTGCACCACTTCATCTGTTGACTAACTATACCACATATCTGAGCCTAGTAAGACAGATCTAGACCCCCTGCACAGATTAGCGTGCAAATTGTACTATTACTAACTTGATAGCTGCATATAGTGCCATATTCCCCATAAGATGTGTCCTAGCCTGCACTTACAAGAAATTGTGTATCGCCCATCTTGCAGACCACAAGTCCAATATGACAGAGATACAAACCTGCTTACTGCTCAACCCTAACGATCAAATGGATCTTCAACAGCATCTTTCTTACAACAGCCATCCATGTAACACTACTTCTAGAAATCTCAGATTACGTTCAAGACTCACCAAACTTTACGAACCTCTAGCCAGAACTCTCACTACCTTTAACTGTAGGAAAATCACCTCTCCTGATATCCTGCATAAGACTGCTAGAAATCCACACAACTTCCCTCATAGGGTACATAAAGATACCACTCACGCAATGACCCCGACTGAATCCAAAGGCACACCTACAACCTCTATCCCTCTCCTAAAAGGTGCCTTCATTAACGCCAGATCCATGGTAGCTTATGCTATAGAGATTTAAGACCTTATCCATACAGAAAATCTAGACTTCCTAGCCGTCACCGAATCCTGGCTACATGCCGCTGCAGGCCCAGCCCTAATGTTAGCAATCCCTAATGGATATACTATTCTGAGAGCGGACAGGAGTGATGCACGTGGAGGAGGCTTAGCCTTGATTGTCAAATCGGGTCTATCCATCAGACTAGCTCCATCCAATGACATCAATTCCTGTGAAAGTCTCACAGCTAAATTATCGATCAACAACGTTCAAACCCTAACAATTCACCTCATATATAGGCCACCAGGCCCTATTGGAACCTTCGAGGAGGATATCTCAACTATCCTATCCAACAACCTAAAACCTGCAACACAAGTTGTCCTCCTTGGTGACCTCAACTTGGGTTTCAACGAGTTCAAAGACCTTTGTACCACTAGCGTGGCCAACATTCTCACAGATTTAGGCATCTCCCAAAGAGTACTCCATCCTTCCCACAACAAAGGGAGAATACTCGACTGGGTAGGGGACTACAAGTGTAATGTCTCCATCTCTTCTATCTCCCCCCAGATCTGGACTGACCACCATCTCATAATATTCACCCTTGCAACTAATAGAGCTACCTCCACTCAGACCCAGAGGGCCCCACCCGTTCCTACCAGGAACAAAAAAAAAACACCCTGGATAAGCTTCTCTCCTTGATCTTACCCACACTTCAACTCATTACCAGAAAACGTGGACCCTGTAGTCCTTTTGAATGAGTTCAATAATTCAATGAACACAGCTCTTGATTCAATTACACCACTCAAAATGAGACAAAGCAAACCAAAAGCCCACCTTAACTCGTGGTTTACCGGCCAACTGAAAACTCTTTGCACCAAAAAAAGACAATGTGAGGTTGCATGGAGACGACACCCCTCTGATGCAAATAAAAACAATCTCAAGGATATAGTAAGAACCTACAAAAAATAAATACTGATGGCCTAGCGAGAAACCTACAATAACAGAATATCTCAAGCAAATTCAAGTATAAAGGAACTTTTTGTCATTCTGAAAGAAATAGAATCTCCCATCCCAGTGCCAGACAACTGTGTAAAAGACAAAGACTGCTGCTCCAACATACAGCAAGCTTTGGCCAACAAAGTCTCTACTCTCCAGGCCAAAATTGCTAAGAAAAAAGACTCTCTCACCCAAAACTCCATGCCTAAAACTCTTAACTCGCCTCCAAAAACATTCAACCACCCCCATTCAAGTTCACCAAAGTGACCATTACCGAGACTGAAAAAACTATCCTTTCGCTTATACCTTCGAATTGCATGGGAGACCAATGTCAAGCCCAACTTATAAAGGATGCAGCGAGAGACCTAGCCCCCTTCATTTCAAAACTCATTAATGCCTCATTTGCAATGGGAACCATACCCAGTAACCTCAAAGAATCTTGGGTGCTGCCGTTACTCAAAAAACAGACGCTAGACACCGCTATTCCTACTAATTACCGCCCTATCACTACAGTACATTTTCTATTAAAAATCATAGACAAAATGGCATACCTACAAATTCAAAATGATCTGGAAACCAACCATCTGCTAGGCGCACGCCAGTCTGGTTTCCGTCCCCAGCATGGGACCGAAACTGCCTTCATTGACCTCAAAGCGCAGATTGACGAGCTTAGGGATAAAGGGAAGTTGGCACTACTCCTCCTCCTGGACCTATCTGCCACTTTTGACCTGCTTGATCACAGGATCTTATGCAGGCACCTAGACATGGCTGCCCACTTTTCAGAAGAAGCCATAGCCTGGATACAATCCTTTCTCAATAACAGGACCATGAGGGTTTTCTCCCCTTCGGCGGCGGCTGCCCCATCCCCATTATATGTGGAGTACCCCAGGGCTCCTGTGTCTCACCCACCCTGTACAACATTTTTACAAAGCCCCTTTTCAATGATCTGGACTCTCTTGGTATCATCTACACTAACAATGCAGATGATACCCAGATTCTCCTACCTCTTACGGGCGATTATGACAAGGATTTGGCCTGGGTGAACAGGGTGTACCTCATCATTCAGGCATGGATGGCCACTCATGGACTATGCCTGAATGATGATAAGATTGAGATCATCATCCTGGGCAGAACCACTACACCCAATTACTCCACCTTCAACATAGACAACAAACTGATTACTACCGCCCATGAGGTAAACACCTTCGGTTTTTATCTGGATTCCACCCTATCCTTCAACAAACAAGTTAATGCGATGGCGTCCGTCACTGCTTATACTTGTAAATTGATTAGAGCAGGTAAACCCTTCTTATCCGACATCAGCTGCATTACATTGGCCAGAGCGCTTATTCTCTCTAAGCTGGATTATTGTAACTCTCTCTATATTGGGGCAAATAAAACCATTATTAAGAGAATCCAACTCCTTCAGAATAATGTGCTTAGAGCAGCTCTAGGAATATCTAAGAGAGTTCATATCTCTGTTACCAGAAGAGCCAACAACTGGTTATCAACGTATGAGAAAATTTAACTAAAAGTTGCATCACTTGTACAGAAATGCTTAAAAATGCCACTCCTTTTTATCTCTCTGAAATAATCACTACAAAATTCTCATCCAGACCCACTAGGACTGCCAACTCCAACCACATCACACGACCTAAATTCAACCTTGCTAAAGTTGGTGGAGGCAGCTTCCAGGTCAAAGCAGCACATCTTTGGAACTCCCTACCTCACTCAGTATGATCCGATCAACCTTACATGACATTCCGTCAGAACCTCATAAGGTGGATTAAGGATCAGGACTTGCCATATACTACCTGATAGCTCCCTCGCAGGGCTCACTCCCAGTGCACACTTATGCTTACCTCTGGCATCACATGTATATATGTATATATGATTTGAATTGCTTGCTTGTATGAAGATTGCTCCACTCAATTATTTAAAGTATAATTGTCACTACGTTGTTTATGTAACAAAGTTGTAAGATGTTTTATACCATGCACCCTAATACCCTTGGGCTGGTGCGCAATACAAGTAACAAACAAACAAACAAACAAGCAAAAAAAATCACACACTTTTTAATATGGGGCAGCAATCACCAATGGCGTGATAGTTACAATGAGAATGTGAGCAGTGCCCTGGGTTTGACTTGTTAGTGGGGTATATATACAGCACAGCAGAATAGGAGCACTTTTTGATTTAGGACAGATAGCACCCAAGTTAGAATTTCCCCCTGCAATGTTGCCTCAACCCACAAATAATCAATTCTGAGTGGATACAAAGAAGCAGGAGGTACTCAGGAATAAGAAACTGAGAATTGAATCTAAACATGACTGTCCCTCCTCAAATAAGAGCGAAAAACCCCTTGCAATGTTGTGAAATGACACTCGGAAATGGTTACATAAATAATGAATCTGTGTGAAAAACCTTGAAGCAAATACAATTCTTTACTAAAGCAACAATGCAAAGATACTAACAATCACAAAGAATGGATTACCAAAGCATGCAGTTCAGAAATTAGTGGAAAGCTTAAAACAGTTTGCAGTCAAATAACAAGTTAAAAATTTGCACTTTGGCAATTCCCGTCTAAAATTACCCAAACGGTTTTTAATAAAAACAGATGAAATACACTGATTTGGAGTGCGGTTATGTTGAGGGATAAGTAGATATCACAGGTACAGAATGGAAGTGAAAGTAAGTCTCTAGCTGGGTGAAATTGGAAAGGAAATCAATTCGTGAGAAGAGCAGTTTTACTTTAAAATAGATTTTATGGTTAAGAAAAGAGGAACGCCACCCGTGAATTCTCTAAGTTACGCTGCAGTTGTAACCCTTCATGCAGTGTACCCCTTTTCTTTAAGGGAAATTACTTTATTTAATCCAAATATCACTAAAGACATATGATCTATGTAAGACAGACATGAAAAGAAAAGTAGCGCTAATGCTTGGAGATTAATGACAAGATGTACAGAGGATTCTGACAATTGGACAAGTTAGCCAGGTAAGGATGGGATGACTTACAGAGTGGGATAAGGACCAAGACAAGACAAGATATAATGTGTTCAGATGGGATAGGGATGATATTTTCAGCCCACTTTTAGTTTTTGGGCTTCTTGGACAGTCAACGGGGTCTGGTCACTACAAGGCAGGGCACCTGGCAAACAGCTGGGCAGTTCTGGTCACCGGATGGCACTGAAGTAAGATGGCAATTCTGGTCACTGGATATTAAAGATGAGCTGGATGGCAGGTTTGCAGGATGCATGCAGTTAGTGGGATCAGGATGCTTCCCAAAAACACCATGGCTTTCCCCTTTGGTTATTTGGGAATTTTAGTGGGATTTCAAAATTGACGCCTTGCTGGAGCAGGATCAGCAATGCTTGGGTTTTGCAGTGGGCCCTGGAGTAGGGTCAGCAATGTTTTGGCCTTTGATTTGGGAACAGGAACAGGACGTCGGCACACGAAAATCAGGAACAGTGTGTGTCTAGAGTCTTGTCAGGGACTCTTATTTATAATGCAGAATGACATGTCATGCATGGCAGATATGGACCTGTTACTCACTCTTCGCAAGGATCTGGTTATGCCCATAGAACTGCAAAGCCCTTCTATTCGAGATAGGGCTGTTTGATAGCTTGCCTGGAAAATGATGTTTGCATTATACACGTCGTTAGGATCAAGTGATTAGGAATTGTCACATGTTTTCCACCGTGCGTTCATAAGCAGTGTTGGGACATTGCTTGCTGCTTCTGATTGAACAAACATGGAGTCTTGTAGCTGAAACTTTGTTCTGTGTCGCTGAAACTCTTCAGCAACTTCCTCTGTGTCTGTTTATTCCACACGTGAACACTTGTAGCTGCTTTCAAGAAGAAACGGGTGGCTTTCCTTGTCCGTGTGTATTATTCTACACGCTATCTTCTGTTGCAGTTTCCAAGAAGACCAACGTCCGGCTTTTCCTGCACACATGAACTCTGGCAGTCCCGGCCGCGTGTACTTTTGTGGCGTGTAAAATCACATGCGGTTTCCTGAACTCTGAACGTGCGGCTTTCCCAGCTACGTGTAAGTTTGTCACATGTAAAATCACACGCGGTTGCCTGAACTGTTAACGTGCAGCCTTCCCGGCTGTGTGTAAATTTGTCACGTGTAAAACCACATGCGGTTGCCTAAACTATTAATGTGCGGCTGTCCTGGCTGCGTGTACTTTGGCTGCATGTAAAACCACACGTGAGTTCCTGAATTCTTAACGTGAGGCTTCCTGGTTGCTTGTTTTGCACATTTTATTCCACATGCAAGTTGTGCTACGCTTTGGATTTGAATCCTGTCGCCTGTGATAAAACAACAGGTGGAGTTCTACTTTTCTGTTCTATGTGTGAAAGGAAGCACTGCCGACAACTGTTAATTTGGAAGGTGATTGTGCACAATACATTGGACGTTATCCTGTGGTGCACCAACCCGGTATCTAGCGTGACCCTCGTGCCGTTCGGGATAAGTTTTCCCTTACTAAGCTTCCCTCCTTTTCGTTGGTTCTATATTGTATTACTTCAGAGACTTGTTGGCGGAACCTCCAGTTATCAGCATCTACAGGTTAGTGTGGTTTTAATGGCTGAACTGTTAGTGAGAATTAATGTTGGGATACTTCTTCATTACGCCTTATTTTATCCTAGGCTGACTTCCAATTGTTTTCCCATGCCCTTTCCAGTGATTCCTCCCTCTGTCTGTTTTATTAGAAAGAGAGTGGTATAATTTCAAGCCGTTGCCTCCTCGAGTATCCGGAAGAAACCTACCAATTGTATCCTTTATGGCTATACCTGTATCTTTTTACGTATGATACGTGGTTGATTTATGACAGACATCATCAAAGTATGGGCTGGGCAGGGTTAACTAAGCATGCCTCTAAACTACTTGGATTGCACAGGGGTGCTAGTCCCCACCTCGCTCTCAACTGGTTGGATTTCCAAGGGAATGATGTCAGATTTATGATGGGAGTTTTACAATGTCCAAAAACTCCCACAATTACTTTACTTAAAATCCGATTTTGCAAAAAACATACATTTATACAATTGCAATATCTTAGAAAATTATATACACAAATTATATACACAGGTTACATATTTTGTGCAGCACATATAGTCCAATCCTCCAGTCTGTGGGACCTTGTTTCGCCCTTCTGATACATTTTTGGTAATTTTGAGCATGAAAGATTGGGCCTAAAACTCCATAACTTTATACACAGATGCGAATTAACCCAAGGGATGTATGTGCAACATTGATAGTTTTCTATTCATCCTCAAATCTTTGCCCTTTCTGTCCCCAATGTGTCAGTGAATTCTACTATGTCTTCAAAGAAAGCACACCAAATCAATTTTAAACTGGTGAATTTTCACAATTTTTCAAAGTCTTGCTGCAGAGATAAAAAGTCTTTAAAGTTCATTCATAAAATAGTCTTTGGGAACAAATTGCATCCTTTGTCCATGAGTCATTTTTATTTCTTTCCTTCAACTGCTGCCAGCTGTCATTTCCTTCAGAGCATGGTGGGGGTTTCTCCCTCGATTTAAGTTTTATTGCCCCTTCACACTTCAGACTTCCTTCCCTGGGAGCTTCATTGTCAGGGTCCCAGCAGAAACGAAAGTCTGTTCAACCCCGTAATTATCAAAGGGTTGTTAGTATCTGCTGAGAGAGAGCCCTCCTTTCAGTGCCACACCTCCAAGCAGAAAACCTGTTTTTCAACTTGCAACTCCACCATAGTTTTAACCTTTATTTTTTGATCTTAGATCCAGAATGAAAGCAAGCCAGTTGCATAAAATAACCCATGTTACAAAGTCTCACCAGCAACAAACCTCTTCATATTGCTAAAGACTGGCAGGCTTTCATTCCCTGGTGTACTGTTCCAGCACACAGGCATTTGTTTTTCTTTAGTTTGCAAAGGCCCATTTGTTTTACATGTGATGCAGCTGGCCTTCCTTCTTAAATATCACTTTTCATCTCCAGCAGATTCACACATTGGACCTCATTACGAGGTGGGCGGTAAGGGTTAACGGGCACCGGTAAGGAGACTGGTGCTGGTATCCCTTACTGCCCTATTCCGAGGTCCCTTAGCGGGAGCCGCTAAGATACCAGGGAGCTAATAACGGGCACGCTATCAGCGGGCCCGTTATTAGCTCCATCCCCATTCCCATTGAGCCCTATGGGGGCTTGAATGGGAATGGGGAATGATTTTCGGAATGTGGACTTACCGGGTCCTCCAAGGTTGGAATGACCCAGTAATTCCCTATTTCGAGAACCCGGACCCGGAATGCAGTAAGGGGGTAGCCATGGCAACCTCCTACCTTGTAATGAGGCCCATTGTCTTGCAGCTATAGTTATTCTCTTAAATGCTGGAGTTGGTCTGAAGCACAGATATATTGAAACAGACATGGCTCAGCTAGTTAGAGTCTCTCTCTGAACAGGTGAGTTTTGGATACTTTTGCAAAGAAAATGAACGCATTTCCTGTGTAAGTAAAAGTAAAGTTCCTGGTTGATTTCTTTTTAAAGTTGGTTTGACAGGGCTTGTCAATTCAGAATCATGCCTGGTTTTGCTGAGGCACAGTGAGACACACAGGGCTTGGTAGATCTTATTAATCACAGTGGCTTTAAGGAAGAGAGGGAATTAGCGTCAAAGCTGCATGTGTTAAAGGCGAAAAGGGGTTTCTTTTCAATTGAGATTTTGGCTTTTGCAGCAAAGCAACACTGCTTTTTCTACTTTCTTCCTTTTATTTATGTCGGAACCCACTAGCAATCTCCTTCAATGGGCCCCCTGGTTCCATCCTGCCCGATGTGTGCTTGGCAGGACGGTGCAGCTCTTTTTGTTGTTGTTGCAAAACACAGTTTTGAGCCATGGCGCTCACCGGAGCCAGCACAGCCATTTTGCAGTTTCTGCACAACTGCAGCTTGGTGATGTGGGGAAATACTGTTGAGTGGGTCAATACCTCCCACAACATGCACTGAGTATTGATGAATTTAAGAACAACATTGTTACATGGAAACGCTACATTGATGATCTTCTGTTGATATGGCACGGTTCCAAAAGTAAATTCATGGAATACAATGAGCATTTGAATATCAATATCTTTGGTATAAAATTAACTGGGGAATGTGACAACACCAAAATTGATTTCCTTGACCTGCATATTTATATAGTACATGGTTGCATAGAGATCAGAACCTTTCGTAAAGCGACCAAGGTTAATTCTACCTTACACGCAGGGAGTTTCCATAGAAAGGCAACAATTGTCAACATACAGGTAGGAGAATTTTACAGAGCACGCCGCAATTGCAGTGAGGATCACACATATGCTCAAGAATGTGTTCTACTCGCTGACAGATTTTGGGATAGGGGCTATCAGCCGATGACCATTAAGAATGCTCGCAAGAAACTGTAACATAAACAGGGCTAACATGCTCAATCATATTCCAAAATCGGGGAAGAAGTGGAGCAATATCGCTATTATTACCAAGTATTCATGAGATGCAAACATTCGTTACAGAATAGTGCACAAACATTGGGCACTTTTACATATGGACACTGATCTATTGCCTTTTTTGGATGACAAACCTAAATGTATCTGTACAAGATCGCCAACCCTTAAGAACAAGCTCTGCCCATCATTTCTGGCCACCAAAAACGTAACTTGCAGTGGCTGGCTTAAGCCTATGATAGGCTTTTTTAAATGTAGCTCCTGCAGTGTGTGCAAGCCCGCACAGCCGGACTGTCGGGAGTTTGCGAATATTGGGGGATACTCCATTAAAATCAAAGATTGTATTAACTGTTGAATGGACCATGTGGTCTATGCTATCATATGTGTCTGACAGAAACTATATGTGGGGAGTACCATTAGACAGCTCCGAAGGAGAATCAGAGAACCTATGGCATGCCTAAGTAAGCAAGATCACTGACCCCTGCTAGCCACTCATTGGCAGGAAGGCCATCAAATGGAAGAAATGAGGGAACTGAAATGTATTGGTCTAATGAAAACATAGCTTGGCAAAAGGGGTGGGGACCTCAAACTTAAACTGCAACGGATGGAGGCAAGATGTATATGCAATTTGCGGTGTGCCAAAGTGGGGCTAAACTTGGAGCATAAATTAATGTGTTTCTATGATATCTCATGGTAATGTGTGTGCATTTAATTGCTTGTGTTAAAATATATGCTGTATTTACACTTGTAAACATGTTCTTTGAGAGGTCTGCCAGGCTCAAATATCTCAATTCATATACAGATTTGTGAATCAGAGTACTATACCTGCACCATTTCATCAAAAATACGCAATTAGTTACCATAGCAATTCCAATCCCCAAGTGGATGTCTATATTGTTTGGGACTCCAGTCTAGCTATACATTGGACATGAACACACTGTGCACTATTTCATTATAATCGTAGCAAGAATGTAGCCTTTTTCAAAATACAACAAAATGGCCCTCTAATAAGAATGGGACTGGCCTATTAGAGACAAATGATGCACCTGATAGCCAGTGATATGGCGTATACTAGTCAGCAACGTGACACCAAACTTTCTCTCTATCAGACCTTATTGACCGCCGCCTCGATCAGCGGTATAGCAGACATCACACGCTCTGCATGTGACGTCACACATAGTATTTACTTACATAAATAAGTATCAAAATGGCACTGGGGCACTTTTACAAAGACACTTCGTGGGATTGATCCCATTTTGGTTAGCAATTTTTGAGGGGCCAGTCACAAATAATGTTTTTTTGGCTCTGGGAAAGTCAGGAACCCCAGTAGGAGTATCCTGCTTATTGCGGGCTAAGGGGACCTGTAGGGGTAATGACCCACCTAGTTCAAACTTCCAATACATTTTCCTCTAGTTATCTGAACCTCGAATTTACTGCATTCCGAATTATTGAATACATATCCAATTGAGCTAATTCCTCCTCAAGTAAGCAGAAGCAGAACCAGATTATCTGGTAAGCACACATCACTCAATAAATATTTTGTAGTGACATACTTTTTATTTTGGATAACCAATTGTTTGTTATTCAATGCTATCATACAAGGGATCCACATAATAGGCAAAAACCTGCATTTCTATCTGATATAGATGCATATGGACTGAGGGATAATTTGCAGTTACTACTGCATTGAACACACATACACATCTCTATGGAATGAACAGGACTTGAACAATAGAATTAGGTAACGGCAAGCGACATACATATCAACTTCAAGGACTTTTTTGCATGATGATTATCACATATTCTGGATGCATTCCTTCTAATACATTCAGATTTGAAGACATTGCAAGGACAATAACAGAATTACTACATAGCTCAAGTTCTAACTGGATAGGCTCAAAGCTCAAACTCACAACAGGGGTAAGTGGCCCCTGGATATGTGGTGCCTGGATATGGGGGTTCAGAAATAATCTAGAGGAGGCACTAACAACCAATTTATGCTTAGCAACAGATACCAACGGACAGATGAAGTTGATGAGTTGATACACTAGATATATGAACACCAATTCAGGCATGAATATCAAAGAGGTAATAATCACATTGCGCAAATATTGTAGGACTAGGCACTAATACTAATTAGTATTTTATTACCTCATGCATACTATTGGTGCTGGGACACTTGTCAATTTGGCACATTTAGATAATTTGAGATATGAACTGGCAGATCGTCTATGGTACAACATGTGGCTGCTGATAAATGGCATTATTGTTGTTCTGTAACATACATAAGATAAATTGATCTATTACAACTCACGTATAAGTCTTAACTGGTTTAGGACTGGGAGCTGCACACAATTCCGCTTGATACATAGTGTGCATCTGATTTATGATTTCTGTTTTGCTTTTTCCTTTGCCCATCCTTCTGACACCTCATTATATCCTGGGTATGCAACTTTTACTTAAATGGATATTGTATCTTTATGGCATTTTGTGTCTGTGATTTACAATACCACAAATGTTTTCAAAACTGTGATGTATATGTTATAATGGATAACAAACAGCCTTGAGGATGACCAAATGTCGAAACACATGTCAGGGTGCGCTTTTTATGAAGACACTTTGTGGGATTGATCCTATTTTTGAAATAACTCAAATTTACTGCAGTCTAAATTATTGAATACATATCCAATTGGGCTAATTTCCCCTCAAGTAAGGAGAAGCAGAACCAGATTATCTGATGCATATGGACGAAGGGATATTTACCAGTTACTACTGCATTGAACACACATGCACATCTCTATAGAATGAACAGGACTTGAACAAAATAATTATATTTGAAGACAGTGCGAGGACAATAACAGAATTACTACATAGCTCAAGTTCTAACTGGATAGGCTCAAAGCTCAAGCTCACAACAGGGATACCAACTGACAGATGAATTTGCCTTGAGGACGACCGAACGTCGAAACACATGTCAGCTGTGATCGATACCATAATTAAAAAAAAACATTTTCAGAGACGGTATATAGAGGAAATACATTTATTTTTGTTTGAGATACTGTCAGGTATATGAATGTCTAATGTCATAGCACAATCTGTCAGCATCATCCTACTTTTCGGTAATTGATTAGGAAGGTTAAGGGTTGTTCCTGATGCTGATATTGCTGCAAATGACACACCTATAGATTAGGGTCTTAGCACACCCTACCCAAGTTATACCCCAATCTCTGGTATAACATCAATGAAAACCAATTCCCCTCTTCCTAGGCCATTTTCTCTAACATGGCGAATATTGTTATAACACTCAGTGTTAGTAACACAATCCTGCACATTGTAAGTGTAATTTTCTATTTTTACAGCGCTTGTACACAAGTGAAGTGCTTCAAATCGCTTCATCATCTTCTCCGACTGGTTTGTCTATGAACATTGCTTGATTCACGATACTCCACCTTACAATTTTAATTGCAGGGTTTGAAATAATTACTTCATACCCCATGCTCTTTGGGTGCTCAACATACTCTCTGGCTTCTCTAGAATTGTAATTAATGCAGGCTCTGCAAATTGAGTTACACGACACCCCATAGCTATGCTTGAAGCCTTTTCTGTGGCAAATGCAGCAGCTGCTGAAGATTGTTCGCAATGATAGTGTTCTTTCATTACCTGCTCTAGAATACCACAGTAATAAGCCAATGGTTTATGATCGTTTCCTAAAGTCGTCTTCTGTTTGAGGACTTCCAACACAGGAGCTGTGATAATCAGATTTTGTAATTCATTAAATCCTTCAGTCACGGCTTCTGTACACACCAATTTAGTTTTAGCCACTTGTGCTTCTTTAAGCGCTTTCAAAAGTGGTCGAACATATGTACTGTAGCCAAAGACCCAAGCCTAACAATAATTGCAGAGACCTAAAAATTGCTGCATTTGTCTCACCGTGTTTGGCTGCACTGTTCTCATAATAGCTTCTGCTCTTTCAGGTGTAACTTTTTTCCCTTTATATGAGATTAATTGTCCTATGTATAACACCTCCTCTTGACAATAGTGTTGTTTTTCTTTGTCTACTTTGTACCCTTTCTCTGCAAGTATCTTCATAAGTTTGACAGAATCTTCTCTGCACCTTTCTTTTGTTTCACTGCACACCAAAATGTCACCCACACATTGAATTATAGCACTTTCAAGCTCAACATTTCCTAAATCCATCTGAAGGACTTCATTAAATATGGAAGGGGACTCACAGTATCCCTGGAGCATACAAGTATGTTTCAGATGCATTGTTCTACATGAAAAGGAAGTCAAATCCTGTGAGTCTTCGTGTAAGGGAATTGAGAAAAACACATTCTTCAAATCGACAACAGTAAAATACCTGGCTGTTTATGGGATATTACACAAAATTGTTTTAGGGTTTGGAACTAATGGAAACTCTGCTTTGACTATATGGTTTAAAGGGCGAAGGTCCTGGATGATTCTCCATGACCCCCACTTTGATTTTTTGACAGGATACACAGCTGTGTTGCAAGGTCAATCTGATTTCACCAGAATGCCTTGTTTCATTAAGGTGGATATAGTTCTGGCAGAGTCTGAGGAGGTGATGGAGGTGCTTTGCTGTGGTGTTTCTTTCCTGTTTACCCTGCTGGGCGTGACTTTCACTTTCAACAAAACCTGCCTCCACCCGTGGAGCAGGCGTGGAGTCCGGCAGAGTCTGAGGAGGTGATGGAGGTGTTTTGCTGCAGTGTTTCTTCCCTATTCACCCTGCTGGGCGTGACTTTCACTTTCTACAAAACCTGCCTCCCCCCACAGAGTGGGCGCGGAGTCCGGCAGAGTCTGAGGAGTCCGAGGAAGTCTGTGCAAGTCCTGCACTCTATCCATCAGTACAAGTGCACAGCGTCGGCCACGCTGGGTGTGCGAGTGGGTTTCTGCAACCACCTACTATGCAGCATCTAAAGACGCAAGCATAGCAGAGACTGCATTCAGCTATGGAACTTTCTTCTGCGGAAGCATCTTCAGAGACAGCAAGCCAAGTAAGTCCTCCTGAAATGAGGGCTACTGGTGGGTGCGTCTACGGCGTTGTTTTCACCTTTTCCCGTAACTTTAATCTCTTTGATCCCACCAAATGATGTGACATTGTTGCCCTCTTGTCGCAAGAACGCTGAGACTAACACGCAACAAAATAGACAACCGCATGGTGTCACGCAACAATTTGGCTTGCCCAGTGATTCTAAATGTGACTTTCAGTCAAAAAGCCCCGCCCAACACACGCCGTTTCTTGGCAGCAGCTGTCATTTCACAGTGTTAACTCAACATTCTCTTTTATGCCCGACCATAATTCCTCAACTATGGGTGCTAGCCTGGCAGTCTTATAAACTATTATCTGATTTGAACACAAATTCCAGTTCCCCAGTGCAAACAGCCACGTTGGAACCAGATAAGCCAGTCCTGGAGTCTGTGTCCCGTTCTCCACCTTTGTCAAAAACCAACAAAATAATTTTGGTAGACGTGACAGAGAGACGGTCCAAATACTACAGCGCTGCAACGACCGCAATTTACTGCATGGCCGCTTCCACATTAGACAAAGCAGACTTTGATGAAATGGAAGACGTAGACAACGTCTTTGTATAGTCCTCTGATATAATGGTGGTCTTAAATCCACAAATTTGTGAACAACAGAAAAATAAAATTGACTTGAAAGCTCGTCATTTCACAGAAAATAGACGAAACTTTCTGGATGTTGTGAATAAATTATTGCTTGCTCTAACACGTCTTAATAAAGACAGACTTTTAAAAGGCAAAGAATTAGAAGTACAGGCCTCCGTAAAGTTAAATTCACAAGATCAACTGGTACAAGACACTGAACAATCATTAACTCACGGACCTATTGAGCCCCAGATAACAAGATTGGCCGGTGCAGCTAAACACATAAGAATTGAGGCGAGTAGCTCCTCTGGCCTTGGATGTTGGGCAATCAGGAAAAAAAGTGTAAATCCAGAAACGATCAGGTATCTTCCTATACTAGGTCTGAGGAGTCGCGTAACAGGCTTCCAGTGAGTCCTGTGTCCTCGTCTTTGGACTGCTCCTCAGTTGACTCATCTCTAATGGAGCGACCATACCTAAACATTAGGAAACTGAGAAATCGTCAGCGGCAAAGCTTCTCGCGAATTGTTAATGAAAGGGTCACTACAAGTGATGTCAATTGGTCTAGAGAACTACAGTCGACCATAATGTCATCTATGGCGTTAACAATGGCACCATTTACTCAACTTTATGAACATCTCAATGATTCTATTAAGGACCTCTCTACTTTGGTGGCTGTACTTAACACAAAGTTTTTTTACCTTGCCAACAACAGTAGCTATCTCAAAGAGGTTCAGTTTATGCTAAATAACAAGGTTGAGTCAACACTAAATATAATCACTGAGCAAACAAAAAACAATAACTTGGATAAGAAATTATTGGCAGAAGTGGCAAAAGAGGCGCTGAGTCTCTTTAAGAAAAAAAGCATGGGAATTCCTCAAGAAATGCCCTTGACAAGTGTTGCTGCCAATATGACTTCTTGCCCAGCGAACAAACTGATAATGGTAAGAAAAGCAGAGAAGTCACAAACACAGAATTAAGCACGCCGATAAACATTGACCCTGAATATAGCACTGCACCCAGTTTGGAGTCAATCCCTGGTGGCTCCATAATGGCGCAGTCAAATGTGACATCTATAGAAGCACAGCAATCCCTGAATGCCAATTTGCAGACTGAATCAGTCGACGCTATGCCATCTCAAAACTGCTCTAAGGTTGCTACTCTGCAAAAAGACGTTGAAGTTATTTTACCCACTACTTTTACTGAGGTGCTAATGTGCACGCTTTCAGCTGATAATGTAGCACTCTTAAATCCACAAATTGCTTCAACTTTAGCTTCTGCGTCCTTGAGTTTGGATGAGAGCCCAAAAACTGATCCCATCTTGTCATGCCTGAACTCAGAAGGCGGAACCAAGCAGCTGGAACTTTTTGATATATTTAAGGGTGCACCAAGAATAACTAAACTGGAAAGTTCAAAACCTCCCCAAAATGGCTTCATGATGAAACAAACGAAAAATCAACCACTGAAAAAAATGAGGCGAGAAACCTGCTCAAGAAAATTCTTACGAAACATAAAAACAGTCAACTTAAATGTCAACACTAATAATGTGCAGGAGAAACCAACCGATTTAAAAAAAAAAGCCTAGTGCATGACGCAACGCCCCCAAAAGGCCTCACCTGTGGAAACGATTAACATTGATGAAGAGCCAGTAGATCTAACATGTCCACCTACGAAGATGAGGACATAGATGTACTATCGGCGTCAATGGCCTTGGAAGAAACGACCAAGGTATCTGTTGCCGAGGTTACCTCTAAATTGGTTAAAGTCGAAGCCGTAAGTGTACAAGAAGCTCAAGATGAAAGGAAGTGTCAACGACTATGCACATTAACACAACCAATTCAAGCTACTGTAAGCGCCAATGAATGTGCCACTCCTCCATTTTCAACTCTGGAGGAGAACCGAAAGAAGTTGGCTGCGCTGGATGACACAATAATCTCAGACACTAATTTAGCTACTTAATTGCCCAGCTCACATTATAAACTTAAGGATGTTCAAAAACTGGAGCACAGGCACCAAGCTCCTTTAAACAGACAAACATGTGGGCGCAAACTAGAGTTCTTCCCCTCGTAAGCCACAAAATTATCGAACATTGCAAAAAAAGATGACGCCGCTCATAAACTGACATAAGAACGCATAGACAATTCTGACGACTTAATTTTAAATCGTCACAATGTGTTACGGCTCTTCAATCTTGTTCCTAGTCTGAGGGCCATTACATCAGATGACCTAAAAACTGTGGAATTCTTCGACGAAATCAGAAATGACAAAGTGATTTTGCATGTTCAGTCTACAATCATACGTGATATCTCGTTAGAAGCATGCACAACCTTATTGTCTCTTGGGTTTGACATTTACAGTGGTGTGGACGTGCGCCCATGAACTGGAGCCAATGTCAAGCAAGTAGAAGACAAACCTGTTAAAAAAAATGTTGCCTGTGAAGTGAACAGGAACAGGACCAATTCAAACATTGAGCCAAAGCCACCCTTAAGTTCTGCGCAGGAAGACGCAAGCTGCATATTTAGGGATGGAGAACAATTAAAGATCGCCATAGAGGGCCGGGAAGGCTCCATGGCACAAGAATGCCATACTGAAAAGCTTGCTGGATGCTCAAACAAAAAAGAATGACTGGGATTGGATTCAGCCTTAAACACCAGAGCCATGAAATAATGCCATGAACTGGCTGACTGGACCTCACTTCATCTAGGCTCATGGAACACAAGAGGGTTTACTCATCTGTTTCTAACACCCTGGCTCCATGATCTTGACCTGGTCTGTTTGCAGGAAGCATGGCTAACTGAGTGTCCTATCTTGCAAGACTTTGAAGTAGCCTTGCATCCTGCAATAAAACTGCTTAAAGGAAGACCGATGGCTGGACTGCTGATTGCTTTTAGGCAATCCTCAGGCCTGAGGATTGTAGAATCAAACATCATTCACCATTCATACACGTTGCCAGGGTGAGTAAGCCCCAGAACAGCACAAGTGACCTTGAGATCTTGAACATTGTCAACCTATACTGGATCCACTCTGCAACAGGCATTACGCATTTTATCGACCAGGTCCCACAACAGTCGATGCACTGTTGGAAGTCTCTGATTCAGCTGATCTTATAATTTGTGGTGACCTTAATATTGACTGTGTGAATTCCGGGTGAGGGAAGATTGACAAAAAAGGGGGATCTGTCGCACGCGAACATGTTGCACTCAAATGGGGTCAAGAAATGGACTCCAAAAATATATCTATGCTAAACGACAATCTGGCAGGTGACATTCCAGCCAAAACAACATGGAGACGAGCAGATCAATGCTCAATACTCGATTATATTTTTGTTTCGGAATCTGTCCATATAAGAGCCTCTCGGCTCAAAGTCATAACAATGGATTACAGTGATCATGAACTGGTGAAGCTGACGTTTAATGTCTCGAGCCTGTCAGAGCAAATAATGTGCCATATCCGGTTCATTTTGGTTCAAGGAAAATACGACTGGAGCTCAAGGAGGAGGATGTCAACACTATTGTTAACAATCTCAATCTACAGAACTGCGGGATTGAATATCAACACTTATTAATTCAGTTTAAAGAGCATAAACAGGGCCTTAAAAAGAAGAAGTTTGTTCACAAACACAAATCTGATCTGCAAGCACAACAACGGAAAAGTTCAATGCGACACGAAATAAGAAATATTTCGAGGTCTGACATTAATCTCTTTCTTGCAAAGAAAAAAGATGCCAAACAGAAATTCAAGAACTGGAGCAAGGCTCATAATGCAGAGCTGCTACAGAATGATTCAGAGGAAATGATGGCCAAGATGGCAAATAGAAATTCCTCCAACTACTGGAGACTCATTAATGATACATTTGTACCACAAGATGCGTTACAGGTGACACAGATCTCGGAAGCAACTTGGGTCGAATTATATACGGAAATGTTTAGCACCAACGAGCGCACTAATGACCTAATGACCTAATTTTACGGAAAACTTCCTGGGACCTGGTGTTTGATCATGACAACATACTAAACACAATAAATAAAGCACGTGCCTCACGATCCCCAGGTCCTGATGGACTCACTAACTACACTATCAAGCGTAATCCTGAAGCATGGGCATTTCAGAGAATAGTAGCTTAACGTACCACCCCTACATCGTGGAAAAGCGCCATAATCATTCCGATCTTCAAAAAGACTATAGACCCATTGCCCTTATCGATGTGTTAGGTAAGATCTGTGCGACTCAACTACAATGTAAATTGTTACAATGGTCCACTGACACAAACCACATTGATCCTAGACAAGCCGGATTTGTGAAGGGTGTCGGGTGTGGTCCTAATCTCCTTTTATTTAATTTAATTAAGATGGAAGCGATAAGAACGAATACCAAACTCTATTTGGCTCTTATAGACTTTTCCCATGCTTTCAACAGCATAGATCATGGAATTATGTGGAATAAAAGTACCTCCTGGCGTTGTCCATTAAGCCTCATCGATGCAAGTAGGGAACTTCACACCAACACTAACATCAAAATTAGACTGGATCGTATTGGGACTTTATCAGCCCTAATATAAACCTTTAAAGGTGTGAAGGTGCCTGTTGGCAGCCATCATCTTTAGCCTATTTCTATCAGACATTGGTGAAGCATTCAATGAGGTTTCCGCATTCCCACCAAAGATCAACAGAACTCATGTCAGTTGGCTCGTCTATGCTAACGACTTGATACTTTTGGACTTGACGCCCATTGGGCTACAGCGCAAACTTGATGTGTTAGAATCTTATGTGGCAAATAACAGTCTTCACATTAACAAACAGAAGTGTGAAGTAATGATTCTCCAAAACTTGATGACTGCAAAGAACAAGTCAAACAATTATGTTTGGCATTTTGAGAAAACAAGTCTAACAACCACACGTAATACCAGATACTTAGGCACATGGATAAATACCAACATAAACAATGATCCTTGGGCCCAATCAGTGAAAATCAAATGTCGACAGTTAGCTTGCCAAGCTTCCACCATTAACAAACCATATGGAAAAAAAAAATTGAAGCCAATTTATAGCCTTTTATCTTCAAAAGGCAGTGCCAGCCATGATCTTTGGTGCAGAAAGTGCATTTGGATGTTCCAACAAATTATGGAGTACTCGGAAGAATATCTTCTGGGTTAGGGTTTTACAACTACCCAAAGTACATCGACTGTGTGCATACGATATAAACTTGGTTTAACATCAATTCATGCTAGAGTCTGGAACTTATTATTCTTATTTAGAAAAATCAGGACAACCTCTCCAGGGCTACAGTTCAAAATATTGCTTAACCCAGGTAACAATAAAGAGTACACCATATTAGCCATGTGGAGCAATTTATGCCTTGAAGTCCTTAAGGATCATGACATCACTGTATCCACACTATTGGATAATACTGACTTGGCTAAAAGACAGCTTTGGAGATCGGATTGGTGCCAAACTTGTGAACTAAGAAGTAGATCTCGACTGCTGAAAGAGGTGCCCTGTGAAGCTAGTGCCCTTGGCGAACTGCAACCTTACTTATCACAATTTCCTGATCAGAAATCAAGATTTCGATACATGCAGTTCAGATTAAACAGTTTTTTGACTAAAGAACGCAGAGGAACTTGGACTCAAAATTGTGATGTCGACTTGAATTGTCGTTTCTGTGAATCATGTGTTGAGACACTTAAGCACCTAATTTTAGTTTGCCCAAAGCTACGGTACTTGCGAACTCGGACCTTGGGACAAGTTACTTGAAAGTATCAAACTCGCAGTGCGGAGGACTGGTGGCAAAGCATGTTCACTTGTAAACTTTCTCAGAGAATTAAAAGATCGATTCATGATCGGTGGTCCGGAGCAGGTCCGCGATTTAGAGTGAAAATCACTGATGTAATTAAGAATTTAGATTGCAAGTAACTTCATGGGTGAAGTTGATGTTCAAAATCACGATAAGGTCATGTGATTGATGTTTAATTTTTTGTTGTTTTGTTGCTACTTTTTTAAAGGTTTACATAAACCAATAAAAAAAAGAAAAAAGAAAATATATCCCCCTTCGCTTCTCTAGACATAGGGTATTGCTTTGCACATGGCAAAATTGCTCCTAGTTTGAGTTTCATTTTCACTGCTCTTACTCCTTTTAATAGACCCACATCATATGGACTTGTAGTCCATAAAATACTTGCCACTTTTTCCATTTCTTCCTGAAAACATTAGGACTTTGTTTTTATCACCACATGGATTAGAGGCACATTCTGACCATTCCAAGATGGATGACTGCGGCTTACTGGACATTCCCCTTGTGGTCTATGCCCTAATTGTAAGTTCACCAGCAGAACTACTGAAGTGAATATAGGTTTGGATAAACCCTGGACCCAACGACAATTTACGAATTGCAATTCATGTAATGTTGTCTACGCTATCTGGTGTCCGTGTCCGAAGATTTATATCGGCATGGCGGAACAGAAAGTGAAGTTGAGAATTAGTGAACATAGAAGCTGTATTAAAAATAAAGTGTTAACTGCTCTGGTTGTGAATAATTTCCTAACAATGGACCATAGAAATGACACTTTGAAATGGACGGTATTATTACAAATATCAACCATGTACAATGGTGAACCATTGGCAAATAAATTATAACATAAATTATACAATAAAGAACAGTGGTTGATCTTTTTCTGCAATTCGTCAGAGACTGGTCTGAAGGAATTAGTGGATTGGAACAACTTATGAATACACAAGCGAATTCCTAAAAAAACAGTAATTAGCACTGGTTGTGATACATACCCTTTAAGAGGTACTGTTAGGTAAATACGGCAGTGAGATGTTATTTCTGCCTGAGAAGCGAGTATTTATATATAACTAATCATCAGTACTCGCCACATTGGTGTTGTTGTTGTTATTAAGAAATTTATTTGTGTGTAAATACGATAGTGAGATGTTTTTTCTGCTTGAGAAGTGAGTAGTTATATATAACAAATCAACAGTACTCGCTACATTGGTGTTGGTGATGTTATAAGGAAAACATTTTTTTCCCACAAACGTTGATAAATTACGGTTTTCTCTACTCTTGTATAAGTAAGGGGGCGATGCAGTATAATTATGTTGGAAGACATGACAATTCGTTAGTTTGAGCCACGTGGGCAGAAGCAGTGTTGATAGCACTACAGGTGCACATTGTTAGCCTGTTAACAAACCGTGAATCACAATGGTCCAATGGTTTGTTAGAAATCGCTATGTACACGCAGAAACGCAGCAGATGTCAGTTGACAGGTGCCATGGTGCATGCTAGACGGAGATGCGAGCCCGTATCAATCCGAGATCAAGTAAGTTTCCAATAGCTACTTTGTAGATGACCAAAGAGTACGAGGCTTGTTTAGTTTTGTTCACGCAATTTGAAACTAATGTCAGACATCCTTTATGATCATATTTTGTAGTTGTCTGTCTGTTCGGTTCGGTAGTGCAGAGATCTTTTGACCCACATTGTGTTAGTAGGCATAACCGCAGGACTGCAGGGATTTTGTTACAGTGACAGCTTTTTGATCTGCAGACGTTTTACGAGGAAGGAAGAAAAGGTAAACAATCTAACATTCGTTGGCATGGCCTTTGATGTTTGATGACCAGCCTGTTGTAATAATGATTGCACGTTTGGTTGCACATATGACAATGGTTAATCAGTGAGAAAGGAAATCACCAATGTCGATGAATAAAATAATGGTGTATAACTAAATGAAGTACAGGTATGGATGGTATCGGACCAGAGATGGTCTTGCAAGCACCCGTTGGACATGATACGAGGCTGTTGAACTGTCTGCTCTCAGCTGTTCGTTGTGGGGACTTTTCAGCATTACGTAGCATAATGTGAGATGTAATTACCATAACCATTGGGTTGGTTTGATAATGAATTATAAAATGAGTGACTGCACACAGTTCTGAATACCTTCCTTTTGTTATTTGTGTTGCCTCTCTTGATCTTGGTCTACTTAGAAGACACCCACACTAGACCGTTGAAACAGTGAAAAGTTAAACTGTTACGGTAAGACAGCAATTGGTTAATTGATTGGCCCATATGGTTAGTTTTTGTAAAATGAGCAGTATTTTTGACAACTGCGTATCTGTGGTTTCTCCTCTAGCATTTGGACATACAACGCTGGAATAGAGATTTCAACTTCTCTCACTTGAAGCTAGTGTGCATTATAATTAGTAATCGTTGGTCCCCAGAAGAAGTTCTTGGTGATGTTGTGTAAATTAATGAAGAATGAAACATGTTGGGTTTAAAGTAACACTGGAACAGCAACAGTGTATCTAATCAAGTATTAATTTTTAGAAGAACCTTTTTTGCGTAAAAGGATTCACTTACTTGTCTTTACACATGAAAGGGTAAAGGTACCATCATTGTTAGTGGTTCTTTATCTGATAACCAACGTAGCTTATGAGATTTGCACTTTATTGACTGTAATTAGACATTAGATATTTAGGGGGTAATTCATGGATTTTTTGCGCTGAAAATAAAACGGGATTTGTACACCATTCTGCCCGCAAATACCCATTTGTTAAACAGGGATTTGCGGGCAGAATGGCACACACATCCCGTTTTTTTCAGCGCAAATAATCCATGAATTACCACCTTGATCTGTTTGCACAAATGTCTTTTAATGTTGTCTGTGATATTTTGTATAGTATTTTATACTCTAATTGTGATTGGGATATTTTGATGACATTTTATGTGTTTTTACCTTATTGTGTTAAAATGTATTTCAATACAATTTTATGTATTAGAACTATTATATGGTAATGTTGTTTCAGTTCTATATTTTTTACATGAACTGAGAGTGTTTGGTCCAAGATAGGAAGAGAAAACACAGTGACTAGAGGGTTCTGTAGCCTTTGAGTATCCATAGTTTGTGATGGGGAACAAATCCTTGTGTTGTTAAATTGCCCCACGTCTCTTTTCTAGTTGTTATCTGTACTATTTGCACCATGTTTCCCTCATTACTTGTCAACACTGCTCCCTCTATGGCATACTTTGATCATTTCTTCTGCACCAACTTCGCCTCTTCTTGCTTTCTGCCATCAGATTTCTTCTTTTCTTTCTCTTTTAGCATTATGCAATAATGCACAATTTCCAATTGTATCTCTGGCCATGGTTTTGCTTCCATTCCCACTTGTTTCTTTAACTTGCTCTGCACTGGCTCTGGTAGTCCCTGACATAGTAAGTGGTAAAATAATGCTACCGCTTTATCCCAGGGTTCATGTGTGTCTGCACTCCATTTGTCTTGCATATTCTGAATAAAGGCAATGGGGTCTTCATCCTCCCTCATCTTCGTGGTCAATATCGCCCCAATATCCGATGTATCTGGATATTGTACTCTAAGTACTCGTCATAGGTCTGCTCTGCAATTATTTAATGGCACTCCATCATGCACTGTATTTTGTGTGGTCACTTTTGGATACTCTGCTCTTTTCCAAATACCAACAGATCACCTACAGCTAACATCAATCCTGATGTTTTTTTCTCTATTCCTTAATCCATTTTCCCTCACCGGAAGTCAAACTCAACAGTGTGCATTTTAAATGATCCTAATCCATCTGGGACCATGGTGTATATTGTGGTCGACCCCCAACTTTTTCTAATAATGGCAATTTTTAAAACCCTGATCCTTTGTCATACCTACCCACACTCCTTGTCTTCCAGGCAGCATCATCATGGCCTGTTTGTCTTCTCCCTGGCAATGCCCTTAATCTGCTCACATAAGGCAGGGACGCATCCCCTATGCAATCATACTGGTGGTTGCATAGTATATGGCATTGGTTCCAGCGACTTTCATATAGGGTCCTCTAGATGTAACTATTTTACCCCTTTGTCTACGCTCAATTCTCTCGAAAGCCTATATGCAGCCTATTCTTGCATTTTCTTACTGTGTCTCCTTTCCTCATTCAACATCATTATGCCCCAACTTGTGTGACTATTATCCTCTTTCGGGTCCTCAAGATCTAACCCACTTAAGGATATAGTTCTATGATCATCTATTCTGACAGCATTTAAGGTTCCTCCTATTCCTCTAAAGGATGCTCCTTGCTCACCCTCTTGAGTTCTATACCCTTCTTTATCCCTCATTTGCCTATATAGTCTCCCCCTTCTTGTTCCTATTCTCTCACTGTCTTCTTCTCTCCATTTTGGCATATCTAATGGTCCTCGCCACCCTTCACGAGACGGTTGTGATCCTCTCTCCTCTTCGGTTCGCTCTTGCCTTTCTATAGGTATCATGCTTCTACGGCATAAATATTCAATCTCATCATTTTTAAATCCCCTGCTTCTGTTCATTTCTTCCTCCCTTCTTCTTATTTCCCTTATTTCCTCTTCCTCACACCCTCTTTGTAACCTACGTGCTTTCAATCTTAGGGCTTCTACTTCTTCTTGTTTTTCTTCTTCTAGCCACTCCTTCTCCCTTTTTGGCTCATGCTATCTTCGTTATTCCCTTTGTTTACATTTCTTATTGCTTTCTTGTTTATGTAGCCTCTCTGTTCTTGTTCTTCCCTTTCCTCTCTTTCTCATTTAATTTGAGCAATATCTGTCCTCCCATCCATTAATTCTGTACTATCGTTGTACCCTTAGCTATATCTGTCATTTTCCTTTGTTTCTCTACCTCTTATTCTATCTCTGTCTGTTTTTTCTGTCTATCCTGTTTCTCATCACATTGTTTTCTTTCATTGCGTGTCTGTATGTTTTTGCATTCTGTACTCTTACTCTCTTCTTCTGTTTCTTCAGTAGTATTGGCAGGGGGTTTGTATGATGGATTAACATAGCCCGCTGCTGCTTTAAATTCCTTTAGCGGGTAAAACCCCTCCTCTTTATTCTCTTTGTCTTGCTTCTCCAGAGAGGAAAGAGGAGCCGAAGGCGTCTCATCTTCCCCTTTATGCTGACTATGCATCCACGCCTTATAGACTGGATCTTCTTTCTCATTCTGGTACATTTTCCAAAGCTCTTATACTGCCAATCTTTTCTCTAGCTTATTTCCCTTACAAGTAGCATGCAAACATTTTGTCAGATTCTGTAATACTATATTTGATAATGAACCTCCTGGAGGCCCGGGCTTAAATGTTTTATTGATCATGCCTTTAAACCATTGAGAATGGTGCTGCATATTCTTAGCTGTATATCTTGGCATTGTCCTGCATAGCTGTGTGAGAGGTATCTCTTCCATTGCGACAATCCAATTCAGACTGTCAATAATTACTCAAGTTTTTCTCTTACTTCAAAATTCATTAAATATATCGCTTCAATATTTTTGAGTAGGCACCATCCATCCCCAATCGTAATACATAAGATTAGGCTATTTCCCCTACTTTTATTTATTATTTGTTAAAAACAAAATTTATTTTTACACTAGTTTTCTGACACCTTCATTTACACTGTCCGCTAATTATTTTTATATTGTTCTTTGTTTTTTAATATCTTTAGACTGGCTTCTTTACTTCTATTTTAGTTTACCCTAATTCTGCCTTTGTGATCAACAGTGATCCTTTGTCAAAAAAGTGTATTTGCCCATACGCGGGCGCTGGAAAAAAATGCTACCTATTCCCATCTGAGCCCTATAGGGCTCAATGGGACTGGTGAGATCGGATGCACCAGTGCCATTTAGAGTTGTGCCGTTGCATTGGACATGCTGTGCTTGTGGGTGCCACTCTGCCCTCCAGGTCAGACCTGGCAGGCAGAAAGGCACCCGCGAGCACAACTTGTAGTTTGCTGGTCTCGGAACTACGGTACCGGCAAGCTTACCGGTACCCTAGTTCCCGGACCGGCAAACTTGTAATGAGGACCATTATCTTTTATGCACTCATATTATGCCCTTTATATATGTACATTTTCCATATATATATTTTTAATTAATTCCCCCTGTACGTACATCTGCCGCCATTATTTTAGTGGATGTATTCTCCTCTCTGTTTATTTACCCCCTCTGCAGGATTGACACTCACTCTTCTACCTGGCTCTGCCAGTATGAATCGTTAATGTTCCACTAGGGAACTAAAGTGTGTGCTCTATCTGTCTCTTTTGAGCCCGTGAATTTGAGGTATCCTTATCTCTTCCTTTTTATCTAATCCTCAAAAATTAATTCACTCTCTATATTTTTTACTTACAACATGACGTGATTAAAATCCATTCCTCCATGTGCTTTTCCCAACTTCGATAGTCTACTTACGTCTGGTACTCAGCTGGAGTCCCCCGGCATCAACTTTCCCATAATCAACCAGTTCGCCTTTCATCCGCGGGGCACCTGCAGGGACCAAACAGGAATTTCTTCAAAGGGGGACCTGCCGACCATATATCAATCCCATGACTTCTGGTTTAATGCACCAATCACCTCAGGGAACTCTGCACTTGTCTTGATTATGGTGGGAGTCGTTGAGTGTCCGGGAACCTAGGTCTGGGTTCTAGGTCTGAGTTCTAGGTCAATTAGACCAGCACCATCCACACTGCACCCTGAAGCATCTATTGTGCTAGATGGAATTACCAATTAATTACTTTGGACCCAATAACTGGACAGACTCAAAGGAGATTGTAAAATACTGCTTTAATCTCAAGAAGTAAATCAGGCCCAATAAACACTCATCAATCCGATTCAAGCGAGATCACACTATTTTATCATTTAATTCTAGCGTTTATACTAGATGCGTCATCTATGGCATCATCCGATTTTGGCAAACTGTAAAACCTATCGAGGGGTGGGATTGGATTATAGAAAATGTGTGTTAGTGTCTCATTGATGGTCTCTTGTCTGTGAGACACAACCTGAGATACTTCTAATCACATGGTTTAGAGTATTCATCATAACAGAAAATGTGGCAGCATATTTTGCAACATTGTATGAAAAAGTGCATGGCAGGCTATTCTAATTGGTTGGAAACCCAAATACAACTTTGGACATTCGACATGTTAGCAGCACGTACATGGAAATGAAACCCAGGTTGTTGGAGATACGTCAACCCTTCCTTTGTTCCCCAATTAGGCCATCCTCTCTCATTGGTAGGCCTATGCCAATGTCTTCCATTTGTGTACTGATCCTGCCATTTTGCACTATCTTGGGACATTCGAGGGAGTGTAGGTACACCACTATTTTAGCTACAGATCTAATGAATAACCCTTGTTGGCGAGCTCCTCATCATGTGTTGTAAGAGCATGAAATGGACAATTTCGACGGCGCATTTAACATCATTTGTTCAATTATGCTGGGTGTGCTTCTCCTGGTGGCCTTTAGAGACTTGCTCACTCCACCTCACATAGGCTTTTGCCTTTGTAGTTATTCAATACTTAGCATCAGTAAATGTTATTATTCTCCTAATCTTTGGGAAATATGTCCTTGCATATGGTTTGCTTGTTAGAATCCCTTTGTGCTTTTCCCTTCAGCTCTCAAAATAGTATCCTTGGCTTTAAGCCAATGTACTCCCATAGTTCGCAAGGAAACCAGCTTTTTCATCATGTTTTTACATTCAGATTTTGGGCTCAGATTTTGAGGTAGTTGGGTTGATTAACAAAAGCCGCCGTCCAATGTGTTCTGATGCTAGTCCTAAACGTTAAATATATACCTCTTACAAGCAAGCTTCTATGTATTCTTTCTACCTTGCATTTCAGCATATAAACAGTTATTGACCCAGACAATTTCATTCTTCTTTATATTCTTAAAGGCTGCATCATGCAGTACATGTTTCTCTTCGTGTTTCAATGACATCGACTTTCTTACGTATTTTCATATTGTTTCAATATAGGTTCATATATCTTCTTTAGGACATTCTTTTGCTGTCATTAGACGTTTAACGTATATCCATATCGCACACCATTTTATCCATGGCTCCTTATCGACAACTCTGGAAGGGACATCCTTCCTGATAGTTTTGTTCCACTGTTTCAAAATGAGGGTATCTTTTGAATGGCAGCCTGAGTGCATATCGTTTTTTCATATAGTCAACGCGGTATGGACCTATTGGACATACTTGTGCATGGGTTCCCAATTGTAGCTCTTCGTCCGCCATTCCAATAAGGCGGGAGTGAGGGGGCGGTGACCAAGGAGAATGCGTCCACCTGCTCTTCTACAGCACAAATTTGTCAGGCAGCCCGGATTCGGAAGCTCCGGTTCCAGTTACAAATTTTCAGTGGAAGAAATTGACTGGGGGGATGTCGCAACTAAGAATGTTTCTTTTTCAGACAATGCTCTGACTGTCTCTTTAATCAACACTATTTTATTACAAACAGATCCCTTATTCACTCTCTGTACTAATATGTCTGCAGACCAACATGAATTAAGTGGAGGTGGTGGATATCATCTTAGCCTGCAACTCAGATGTACATATGCACTCGATAGTCGACTTCGAGGAGCGAAAGGGGTAGGGAAATCAGAAGGATGATTCGATTTGTGCCTCACATAATGAACAGGGAAATACAAGTTCTATGAACAGCATTATCCTAGTGTCAGACACACAGGATCAAGCACTGGATTCCATGGGTTTCTCGACTTCTTAACAAAACTCATTAAGCATTGCTGCCTGTACTGAGGAAGATGCAATGGAAGCGTCATGCAATGACATTTCCTTGATGAAAAGTCCACCAATTTCACAGAATAAAAGGTGCAGTAAATGTCAACTAGTCGGTAAAACCGCCAAATCCACTAAGCGAGTGTCATTCACAGACAAGATTCCAAGTCCATTGACTGTACGGCAACCTAAACATGAAGCTTTTTCACCTAATTCTTGCTGGACTACAGTTGACTACAGTTACTAAAGATCAGGGTCAGTGAGACAAGTGATGTTGAGAGGGCTGTTAGAGAAACAGATAGGATCTGGTACCATGAGTGTATTTACCTCATCTAGCTCCGTTGCTTAGCGGAATGGGTCTGTGGTAATTTTTGAGAGTAGGCCTGATCCCTGTAAAGGTACTGAAGTCACAACTCATAGATGATTGAAAATGGCTGCTCTTCATCTCCAGAATTCCTTGTTATGTGGGGAACGTACATTGAGAGATTATAACACTGTGAATGTGCTTGATGATAGGCCTTTTTCTTGAATTCTATATTGTCAGGGATAACGCTGTAAGTGACTGTTGCTCAAGTTGGGTACACACCCTCGATATTTTGTAACTTAGTAAAGATAAAAGAGCTTACCCCCATGGTCGACATCCCATTTCTTAATCGTTCCTTTTTATTAGCTAAGTGGAAAAACATCCCATGGCTATCGACGATGAGTAGTAAGGAGCTTTTACATATAGAACTCCCTAAATGGGATAACTCTACCAATTGGGTTATGAACAAATAGGCCTCCCCGTGATGGTATCACTGCTTTGTATGTGTGCAGGAATACTGTTGAAATTGGGTTTTAAGCTCACAGTTTGTTGTAAACAGCCCGGTAATGCAGACAAGGCTATGCCGTATACTCACACTTTTAGATTTGTGAATAAGGTATTTAATCCACTGGTGGCATACGGAAACAAGCAACTTTCCCAGTATACAGCAATTGAGTGCTTGCCTGATAATTCCATGTGTAGAGAGGGAGTCAAGTACCTCTGCTTCAATCACCTCGCCCATAGTGCCTATATGTTGGGAGCCAGAGTGTGAGACACTTGCAGTTCCAGTGAAAACACCGATACCTAGGAGAATCTCGGAAGCAAGGTTCCCAATCAGAAAGCCATACCTGCATACAAGACAATATGATGGTCATTTGAATGAAATTCCAGAAGAAAAAGGACAAATGAATGGCGCAGATGAATGGTGAAGTCACACAAAGCAAGACTGACATACATAAAAGAGCTGCAGAGACAAGAGAATGCAGGCAATTCTATAAGGCATCAAGAAAGTAGTGAAGATAAGTGTCATTTTGGGATCCAGGTGAAGAAGCGAATGCTAATGATATAGATGAATATATTCAGCTGTTTTACACGTGTACATATGCAAAGAAACACAAGCAGACAAAATATTCTTGAGGCTAGCTTTATAGTGCAGTGAATAAATAGTGGTATGCATCAACATGCATATATCGATATATTGGAGTCAGTAAAGAATGGATGTTTCCACTACGTACAATAGCAGATCTGAGCAAAAGATATAAGGCTGCTTTTTCAGTATGTCACAGTTAGAAAAACAAGTGAATTACAGGCGAATCTCAGAAAGGCAAGGTTGGATGAGCCAAGAAGCCAAGGCCGTATCAGGCTGGGGTGAGCTAATATTGGATACAAATCGTGTGAAAGAACGAAGCTCCTGTTCAGGATGCATGGCCAAAACAAGGAGATGTCAGAGGTCTATTAGAAAGATTGTATTTTAATACACTAGAAGCTCGGTTTTGTGGTCTTCAGTCACGTGGGGAGAAGAAGTTGGGCGAGCATGGTGGTCACACCTAAGCATGAGGGCAGAACGTGCCTTTACTCCCCTGAATTCTCCAGAGCAAGGAACATTTCCAAGACCAAGTTCAAAGTCCTAATTGACAGCAGACCAATAAGGTGATGATGGATGGATATGTTAATTGGTGGGAAGCTATGATTAAGATGAGCTCACCATCACCTCGGCGCCCAGCCTGCGTGCTGCTATACGTAGGTAGGAAAATACTGACGCAAGTTAGAAGCCAACCAACGATAAAGGACCGCACAATCAAGGGTCCAATAGATATATCTTGCCTTCAAACTGTGTACAAACACCTAGATGAGTTGGTTGCAGAATGGGTTGGTAATCCTGATAATTAAATCCTCCTTTTGGGTGGCGACCTCAAAGCCCGCTTCATAGATGATGAAATGTGCACCCCTTTTCAGAACATCGATGAGAAAAGTGTTATGCTGCAAAAGAAAGTTAATGATAAAGGTAAGCAGTGGGTCCAATTCCTCAGGGATGGGGATCTTACATCACTTAATGGGAGAACAAAGGGCAAAGGTCCAGGTCAATGTTGATGGGGTATGGTTAGTAAGGAAGCCACAATGGATTTTTTTTTATGCCTGTATGGAGAATTTTACGGAGCTCAAAGAATTAATGAATATCTTTAGTGATCAAGCTATTTTTGCGCTGACCATGACAGGGCTTACCCCTAATACTAAATCCCAAGGCTGCAGAGGTATCGATGCTAACCACACAGGCAACTGTATCTGTTGGACTACTAACCACATTAAAAAGCTACCTCTCTTCTTTTGCAACTCTATGCAGATGACATGTTCTATTTGGCAGTTTTAAGTGCAAATTAAATGGAGGAGTGGTTAAAAAAACATTGTCTCTAAAATTGGATCAAATAAAGAAAAGTACTTGGTAGTGGGGGAGGATAACACATTAATAATTTTGACATCGCCATTCATGATGCCAAACGATTAAAGAGAAAGAAACAAAGACCGATTAAGATAGCAGCTGGGTCTGTTGAAGAGGTGGCATGTAAGTCTAAGGCCGCCAAGGTGGGGTATAAAAACAGGTTAAAACGTAGGAGAGGACCAGTTAAGAACATCCACTGGCAACAGATGATAGGTGCTTTTTGCATATCCGTGAGACCAGTACTATTTGTCGGACTTTGTCAGCTGCCAAAGGTGAGAGGACAAAGAGAATTGTAAACCATATCAGAGAAAAATCCTGGATAATGTATTGAAGGTATAAAGATAATACTTTATTAAATCCTCCAGGGGTGGAATACTGTCAATTTGGCTGGACTTGAGTAGCGACTCTGGACAACATTGAATTGACCATCTCAAAATGAAAGAGTTCCAGGGCACGAGTCCAAATGGGGTTGCCAATATCGTGTTGAAACATGACCCAGGTGGGTAGGCCAGGGTTTTAAAGGTTCTTTTTGACAAAGTTTGCCTTGCACAGGAAATCCCTGCATCCTGGCAACAATCAATTTTATTCCCGGTATATAAAAAAGTGACAGGTTGCTGCTTGAGAGCTATAGATTATTGTCACTAATAATTGTGACTGGAAACATTTTCCGATCCTTTTTGTTTTGAAGGTCTTACAGGTATGGGTGGAAGAAAATAATGTACTCCAGTTTACCCAGACTGAGATCCGACGCAGTTGTGCTACTACCCACAACCTTAGGGACTTAGACAGTTTGCCAAAGGAAGGCCGCTTTGTCCATCATTTTCATAGATTTTCAAATGGCCTTTGACTGTGTCAACCATGAACAGTTGTGGTTTAAGATGGAGGGGTTGGGATGCCCAAAGTGGCTAATGTGCATCCTTAAGGGCCTGCACTGGAATACTGGGGGGCCACTGAGGCTTGTTGGTACTATGCAAGCTGAGGTGCCCATCAACAGGGGAGTCAAGCAAGGTTGTGTGCTGGCTCCCCCGTTGTTTAACATTTATTTGGCAGACTTGCTGCATATTTCCCTAGCATGACTGGATGTCATCCAAACATTGGTGGGGTGGCTGTGCCTTGTATGTTGTATGCGGACGATTTGGTGTTGCTTGACCATACATATCGCAACGCGAGGGGAATGTTTGAGGAACTCATATCGTTTGCTACAGGAAATGAACTGTCGATTAACCTGGACAAAACCGAGTCGATGCTGTTGGCGGCTAAGAAAGTGAACCACCCAGTCTTCTCGACGAGGTTGGGCTCACTGGTGTATGTAGAGAAGTGTGCTTATCTTGGCCTTGAAATGAGTGCCAGTACTGATTATGTACATATTGAAGAAGCTAAAAAAAGGAAGGCCCATCAGTTAACATATATGATCGTATGGGCTTGAGGCAATATCTATGTGTGACTTGACCTGGTTTAACACACTGGAGGGTTTCTTATGGAAAAAGATCCTAAAATTGTCTCCCTCTACTCCGGTTCAGTATCTAAGATTAGAACTAGGTTTGTAATCACTGAAAGTGCAGCTGCTTGTGAGGAGAGGATAATTGCACTTGAAATCCAAATCCAACCCCAAATGTCCGCTTCTAGCTATGATGGGAAGAACTAGTCAGATGGAGTTGGGAGGTGTAGACTGTCGGTTCGAAGCACTGAAGAGACATTATTTGCAAATCAGGGCTGGCATCTAGATTTTAAACAAGGAACAAATTATGACATGTTGAAGATATTATTTAAGAGGAAGGTCGAGAAGTACGATTGGGTTAATAATTATCAACATTTATCAAATTTACGGACATAAAGTATGTATCAAATGTTACTCATCAGAACTTTAAAACACAATCTTACCTTCGCTAGAGTTTCAGCCTAGCAGTTTGTAATCTAATGCTTATATTGCGAACCAACCAATTACCTCTGTTAGTCTTCCAGGGAGCCCACATCAAGATGCTGTTAGAAGAAAGGGTGTGCCGCCTCTGTAAATACCACAGATGATAGAGACTGCAAGTTTTTACAGAATGTATATAACTGGGGGCAGCTTAAATGTGCATACTCAGTCAATAAGTGCATAAATATGATTCCAATAAATCAGCAGCGTCTTCCGACAATTGCCTCAATTCTGAATCAGATGTACTATACCGGCTGTGCCGGATTATAATCTCTTAAATCTGCATACTAGAAGCATGTTTATTTTATTCCTAAGGTTCTTACCGTGTATTTTATTATTGTTATAGTATTTCAAGACTGTAACTTTGTAATTCATCAATTGTATAATGAAAGGATGTCAATTCACCTTATTTATTGATTGTTTCTTGATAGTGGTGTCATTTAATGTTATGAAATGTATATGTATTTTATTGTTGGTTTTTGTAAAGGTTCTTTTAGAATCAAAACAAATAAATAAATAAAGTAAGTCAGTAAAAACCTACAGAACGTGCAGAGAGATCTGGGTTCTGAGAAAGACTGCAGATGGGGGTACCCTTTCCAAATGTGTGAGAACTGACGTGGAAGGACACCTTGATATGATGGGAGACTCCTTAGAAAGGCCTTATCCAGAGGAATCTTGATACAGGATTATACTTACAGCAGACCAGAGACCACATGAAGGAAGAAAAACTTGTGGGTATAGCTGAATGTATATTGCTGCCTTGAGCTGTGAGGGGACATGCTGGTTCTGTGCCTTCAAAGAATAACCCAGAAGTGAGTATTGCAAGCACATGGAATTAGATATATGTCCTCAGGAATCCTTAATCAGTGAGCCCATGGAAAGGGTGAACCTGCAGGGGAATCCACCGGGAACTGATTCCAACTAGAATACTGCAGCATATTCAGCAGGAAATGGATTTTGCTTTCTGACTATATTCAAAGCCAATAAAGACGTCATGAAAACTAGAAGAATAGCGTTTTCAGTGCTAAAGTGCGCAGTGTCTTCGGACAATACGGAGAGCTCATTTAAACTAGAAGAATAGCATTTTCTGTAAAAGGTCTGCAGTGTCTTTTGACAGTAGCTAACTAAACTGGAACAGTGGATCTGTGTACAGCGCTTCACAATTTTACATTAGTTTATTGCATATGTTCGACCTGTGAAAGCCATAATTATATACAAAAGGAAATGTTTAGTACACTTATGCATTCCTAGTTGGATTAAAGGGATTTTTGTCTGTTCATTTCCATCCCTGGAAAATGATGCAATTTAAAATAACCATTCACATTCATTGTGCAGAAGGTGTAGGTCCCTGAATTAGATGGACCCGAATCATCGAGTAAAATTGAGGGATAGTTCTTGTCCTTTCAGAAAATCATAACTTTATGTTTATATGTGGTATACAAGAACCATTACTCTGTGCACTCTAAAATTGAAAGCATAGCTTCCCTACACACAAGCATATAGATTTGTAATGCAACTAAGTATAGTTTGTATTTTACACACTTGCATACACTAGAAGTCCAGAACACCACATACAGAGATGAGGATGTTATAGAAATGTGAAAATGTGTTTTGAAGCTTAATGTATAAGTGATGTTGATTTTCTTTGGGAAACCTTTCTCTGATAGCAACATTTGTCATTTATATTGGAGAATATAAAGTGTTTCAAGTAGCCTGTTATTCAATAATGGTACATGTGGACTCCATACTGTTATGGAAGTATTTAGCACAATGACTGACAAGCGACAATGTTAAAACTGAACTGCATATTGATGCCTAGATTTATTGGTATGATTGTGTGCATTCTATTTATTAGCAAGATCCTGATAGGCAGGTTGAATTTTATATAGACAGGCTGCCTGTTATTGTATAGTATTGTTGATGATTTCCCTTGCATAAAGTTAGGTAGGGCATTTAGAGTAAGTATCTCTCCATTGTGCAAACTAGTAGAGGGGTGATGTATCATGGGTACATTTTTTGTAATTGAGGAAATAGGAAAAGTATGTAGTGAACAGTATTTGTGTTTTGTTGTTAGATTTGACATTATATTGCCTACTTTGTGAAGGAGTTCCCTTAATGCCAGTGTAGGGAAGAAACATGTCAGGTTGCGCAGCAAGTACAAGAGCATGAACACTGTAGAATAAATCTAATGATGTGGCTGCTACTTGTTAACTGAGATAAATCAGATGGGCTGTAATTGTGTCAAGAAATGCATTTTAGAAATGTATGTTTTTTTGGCAGTGGTAGAATGGAAATAGGTGAGGAGATGTAAATGAAATAATGTGGGACGGGTATGCCCAGACGTGGGTCACTAGCCTGAAGGGCCTAGAGACCCAAGCTACACCTCACTGATGATGCCCACCAATGCCGAACCCTGTCTGGGGATACTTATGGTCTCATGCAGAAGGGATGTGACCTAGAAGTACAGGCCGGACTGCCCTTTTTGGGGTGGGATCATACCTAATTTGCATATGGTCTTTCCCCTTCTTTAATGGCTTGGCAGGCTGAAAAATGATGGTCTGGAGGGTTGCCCAGAGTGGTACCTGTGGTTATGATGTATTCAAAACCGTACAGACATCAACGTTTGGTTTGACCTATTACCAGAGGTGCATGAACTGATGTGGTCATTGGACAGAGCTTCAGTCTTTTTGGCAATTTATGTAACCTTCATCACACTTTAAGGAAGGTTCCAATTCAAAAGAATGCCACCTGGTCTGGCATCCTCCACAGCAGTGCTTTAGAGAATCCTAACCATGTTCCTTGCTGGAGCGAAGGGTGTGCCAATGTTTCAGGATGGCATTTTGGTGCTTGGAAACAATCAAAAACACATGACACTGAATAAGCACGATTTGCAAGCAAATACAATGAGCTTCAGAGGGCTCAAGAGGTTACTATTTGTTACATTCCATATCAGCAATGAGAGTGAAACCCTCAAAAGGCTGGGTAGATGCAGTGATGAGGGAGCACATGCGAATTACAAAAGAACATGTTACTTCTTATCTGGGTGTCTTGAAATTCAATGCTTGATTTGAAAAGAATGTCACTGAAATAAGTGAGCTTAAAAGAATATTATTAAAGAAACATATTAGCTTTGTGTAGGCATATTTAAACATGAAAGTGGGGGTTTAAGGTAGCGCCTTCATCAATAACAGTTGCCATAAATGCCCAAACAAGTTCTTGGCAGACATTAGCAGCCAACTTTATGGAATCCTTCATAGTATAGTGCTACCCGATGACTAACACTACATCACTTTGGTGATGGAATACTACTTTAGAAGCATGGCGAAGGACATAACCAGATCACTCACAAGTAACAATTACTATTGCATTCCTCAAAGGGGTTCTTATGAGGGTAGATTTTACTCACAACATTGTGAGCAACAATGGAGTACATTTCATATTAGAGTATTTGACTGTGTACTTGAACGTGTGTGTGATAAAACACAAGCGTGTGCCATATCGCCTCCAAGCTAATGGCTTTTTTTTTATTGTACACCAGAGTAAATAAGGTGTGTAGTCAGTAGGCCTTGGTTAATAGCATGGATGTACAAAGCCCTATTGTAAATGATGAACATAGACAATGTAAATAGTGTTTCATGTCTCAAGTGGATGCATCCACTGTTGGAGAATAATAGCATCATACAGGAAGAAAGCAGCTGTAGGGAAGATGCCTACACCAGAGAGCAGGAGGCTAACATTAAGAGAAAAGCACACTATGACAAAGAAAATAGAACAAAGAGTGTAAAAAGGATGGTGGATGAATGGGCTGTCACAGATGACACTGAAATCACTCGAGTCTCAAGCATGGTGACAGGTGTTTATTGAAATGGTGTGGGGCCAAGGGTCGTCCCCTCTCTCTCTCTCTCACCTCTCTGTAAATCTCCTCCCTAACCCAGACATCCATAGCCCTTGTTTAGTGATAGAGGTTGTTGACCCCTACCGTCTAACATCTGCAGTGAACTAGCAATGGTTTCCCTAAAGGCAGGCTCTCTATCTGGTATTTGCATAATTGTTTGTTTTTATTTGATCGAATGGTACATTTGACCGAATGTGGCCAGTACCATTTGATCGATTAAAAACGGGCAACTAGGCTAATACATACTGAACATGTGGAGCGGGGTTTGCGGGGATGTCCCCCTTTCCCCATGATCAGTATGTATTAGCCATAGGGAGTTTCGGGGGTGTCCCCCACTTCCTCAACAAGGGAGGTGGGGGACTGGGAAAAAAGAAAATAAGAATAAGGGACCGCAATCAATTATCACACACCACCAAACCCTCTATCTCCTAAAGTGACTTCCTAACTTTCCCTAGTCTCGTCAGGGGTTAGAGTTCTAAATGGGAAAGCTAGAAAAAGTGCCTTACAGCTACTTGGTATGAATCATCTGGTCCCACACATGTCCTCTTTTACCTTTCTCTTTTCCTCTACCTATCCATATCCTGTCTCCTCCCCACCAACTTCCTGTCTCTCCGATTTTTCCCTCCTTCTCCCTCCTTCTCCCTCCTGCCACTACCCTTTGGTGATACCTGTTTCTCTCTCCTGCTGCTCCACTACAACTCATTTTATACCTACTTCCTCCCACTCCTACTACCAACTTTCTAGGCTAACACTGCTCCCCCTGTGACTACTACCCCTACCCTCCTACCATTACTACTACTCCTATCACTACTAGCACTCCTCTTACCATTCCTACCACTCCTCCTACCACTCTGACTATTCCACCACTCCTACCACTCCTTCCGCCACTCCTCCCACTGTTCCCACTCTACAAATCAGTCACTTTCATTTCACTCTGCACCAGCCTACTCACAGCCACCTCTTACACTATTGTTCCTAACCATTTATCTCAAAAACATGCACACTCACACCCCAGAACTACTGACACTCCCAAGTTAATGATTCACCTTCTGTAGCACTCTTCTGCACAATCTGCCACTCCTGCCTTCCTCCTGCTGGTCTCTTGATCATCGTCCTCCTCCTCCTCTGACATCACCCAAGTCACCCACACTTCCTGCTTCCTGTCCCCAACTTATATATCATTCTCCTTCTGAGTGCTAGTCAAATGTCCATACCCAACATGCTTGCTTCTTTCCCCTCCCATACCTTGTTGTTTGGGAGATCTGGCGTTGCTCGGAGTACAAAGTTTGTTTTTATGGCCATATCAACTGGGACCAGGAGCGTAAGTCCAGGGACATTCCCATTTCCAGGTCCATGGTGGGTTATAGTGGGTATCCAGGTTTACTGGTGAGCTTTTCTGGTCCCGTCTGGTCTGCATCTGCTTAGGATTGCTGCGTGGCCACTCCGTGCATTGGTGCAGCTGCAGCTGGCATCCCTCTTTCTCTTGCCGTACCGCCACAGTGATCGGATCTCTGCAGCATGGCAGTCTCATCCTTGCAGGTAGTGGGTTCTGAGCTTCCTGGATTTCCTCTTTGGTTTTCAGTGTTTTCTTTTTCTGGACTCTGCCCCTGAAATGGAAAGAGAAGACTGGCAAGCAAATGTACTATGAGGCAAGGCTGGAGATAAGGTACTGCACAGAACCAAAGGGGCACAATGAGGGCATGAATTGGGTCCCTCTCTGCTGCCACCTCCCACCTCAGGGGTAGGACTGTCTCTGGCAACAACCATGGTGGCCTCTCATCCCTGACTGAGAGGGGTTCCTGACTGCCTTTTGATAAAGTGCAATTATTGACATCATCACAGGGTCTTCATACAAAATCGCAGGAATCTGTGTAAGGACAAATCAGTGCTCCTTCATCTGTTTCTAGTACAAATGTCAGGGGTTGTGTACAAGATGTGGATATTAAATGGTGGAGGTTGGAAAGGGTGTCTGTTTCTAGGCTGGAAAATGAAGAACCTCTGAACGCACATAGAAGTCTGGAAAGAATGTAGGGCAGCGATTATGAAGCTGACAAACATATTGTGTTAACTCTTGATCTGACCCATTTGTACAGTAATCCTCTGCAGGAAGAAACAGTTGAGGTACGAAAGAGAGCAGATGTGAAGGTCCCAAGTGAGCTTCTAAGGGTTCTAGCTAATGTGGCACTGAGAAAGGATGTTGTCATCTTCAAGACTAGCTTTATGGTCAGATGAAAGGGGTGGGCATGGGCTCCAGCTTTGTTCTGAGCATTTTTAATCTGCACAAGACGGAATATGAAGAAGGGGCTACCTTGTTGCATAAGTACAGTTTTTGTGGCAATGTCTCTCTTTTTGTACAAAGTGATTCTGACTACCTTGTGGTGCCACAGGGGATGGTGCTATGTCCCGCAGATGTGGATTAGGATTTGCCTGTGGAGGTGAATGTGGCAACCAATGCTTGAGCAGTTTGATGGTGGCTTTTCTAAGGAGGTAGGTGTTACGCTCACCTGACACCCACGGAGGCGCTGGCCTGGTTTGCGCTGCTGTGACCTCTTCTAAGGTGATGCGCAGGGTTCGGAAGACGGACTGGACCGGGCCCCCAAATCTGGCTTGTCTAGCTCGCAGAAGTATCCTTCTGTAGGCGAAAATAGGGGATTAACTGTCTGCGGGGTAATGCAATCGGCCTCCCTCTTTCTCCTCTCACCCTCCTTGAAACCCTTCTGTTATTTCTCGTAGCGTCTCACCTTAGGGTCTGGAAGGACGAGCTCTCCATCCTGCTTCTGATGCAGGGGCGCGTCGGTATCCAGTTACTTCACTGGATTTTCGGATTGGTGAGAACCAAACTTGCTTGACTTCCAGGTAAGTTTTTTTGATAAGAGGTTCCCCTTGTGTCCATGCATTAATGTACTAATGCTAGTGTCTTTTTCCCCATAGGGGCCGGGGTACGGAATGCCGGGGAACAGGCACCGACCCGAGATGAGAGGTGAAATCCTTGTAGAAATCATGTAAGTCTTTAATGAGCGATTTTTGGTTATGTCTTTTCATTCTCTCATTAACGCTGAAGTCTCTTTTTCCCCTTAGGGGCCGGGGTCCGGAAATGCCAGTATGCGGCACGGACCTGAAATGAAGAGGGAATGAATCAACAGGTAAGTCTTAACATGGAGATTTAGCTTTCCTTATTCCCTTCTCTCTCTCACCTTTTGTTCTGTTTTTTTCTCCCTAGGCGATGGGGCGTGACTGCGGATGATCGCTGCTGAACATGGAGGCACCCTGTAAAGGTGAGTGGAATGCGGCGCTGCAGCGATCGATGCGATGAGCTTTTAAATTAAAGTCTTCCTTTTCAGGATTGTCGGCGAGATGTCTCCGGGATGCGGTTTTAGCAGGTAAGGACTTTTCCTTCTTCTGTTCTCTTCTTCTCTTCCTTTGCAGGTGATCCAGGATGCTGGCAAGCGTGGCAGAAGTCAGGATGCAGGAGCAGACACGGTGAGCGTCCAGCTGCTACATGCAGAACAACGCGAAGCACGTGTGGCTGTTCGGGTGGGGTTTAAATAGCCTTGGAAGAAGTTCCAGGTATGTATCCTTCCTCCAATCAGTTATGTGTCCTTCCCCGACCACGGCCGGATGGTAAATAGTCCCACAGGTAAAGTAGTTCCTTTCAAGCCTCAAGGAGGCCGGGATCCTGCAGCATGGTCTGCATCAGGTAAGTGCACCCAAGCATTCCCATAATGAGCCTGGCGCCTATGGCGCCAGGACTGATGTCTTTTATGAGCCTGGCGCCATAGGCGCCAGGACACTGTCCAAAGGGCCCCTATATGGGGTTGCTGGGTCCATCCTTGGGGACTGGATGTCCGCTTTCGGGGACGCCGGGCTTATACCGGCTCCCCGGGAGCGGGCATCATGACAGTAGGGTCACCTAATTCTGTATAATCAAGCTATTCTGGCATTGGAAAATTTCTTGGCAGATTGTACATATGAACAATCTAGTTGCTATTCACCCATACATTATAATGGTCACCAATTAGAGATATGTGACTCATCAGACTAATTGCCACCATTGGTTTGATACTGATAGCCCGAGGCCCAAGCTCTTAATGATGTGGATATGTGCAATGTGGGGAGTGAGGAGGAGCCCAACATAGGGCAGCTGAGAGATAGTTTACCTGTCTGATTAAACAGAAGAAGATGGAGATGGTGCAGTCGGCTTGGTTTTAACTGGAGGAGGCAACTGTTTGTACAGACACAAAGGCATTTTGGGGTTTGGTGACCTGGGGCATAGTGAGTGCACACACAAAAAGTGGAAGAGAGATTACTTTAGTAAATTGTATGCCATCCCGCTGCATCTAGGTCCATTACTGTGAAAGTTGCTGTTGGCTAACAATTCCTAGAACCATCAGAAAACCCAGGGATTGAATAAAATCCCAGGGGATCTTTTTGCATCTAACCCCGAATTGTGGGCCATAGTGCAATCAAAAACCATTAATCTGTGATTTACAGCAAATTCACTACCCAGGCAATGGAAAGGAGCCAAGATCATTCTGATCTATAGGAAGAGGCAACCTGATATTCCCGTCAATCAAAGGCCCAAAGGCCCATTTCCCTCAAAGATGCTGCTGAAAAGCGGTATAGTAATGTGATTCTTAATGGGGATCAAGATTGGCAGGAAAGCCTTATTACCATCTGCCAGGTGCAAGTCGGTTTTAGAGAAGGAATCAGTACCATCAAACAGTGTTTTAATGACTGCTATCTATGGCATGTATTTACCTTTTCATTACTGATTTATTTGAATGAGAAATATCCCTGATCTAATACCCCCCAAACAAAATCCCATCAAAACATCTGGGACAAGAAGCAGCATATTTTTAATATCAATATCTAATAGCCCCCACAGCCACCCAAAGAAAACCCAACAACAATCCCATTACAGAATCTGCGACAAGAAACAGACTGTGTTCATTCTCAATACTTCTCAAAATTGAATGTGGTACGCTAAGCATCAGTGCTGGGGAAATCACCCACAATATTCCACATACATTCAGACAGCTTGTCTACAAGAAAGAAATGCAACCTGCCTGCAATTGTTTTGTTAATGCTTTCATTACATTTACTTCCAAACAAAGGACACTTCCCTTTAACGATTAGGCAGCACTCATAGGAACACCAAATAGTATAGCAAATCCTTCAAAAATTCATTTATTTTCCATTGTTCAAAAGAAGTCATCCAACAACACATTTCACCAAATATGAGCTTCGTAAAGATAGGGAACTTAGAAACTATGTCCCATACATATACTCAAGAGATAGTCCATCACCAGTTTCAGTTCTATTTTAACTGGAATTAGATCAAACTAATCTGGACTCTGCACATCCTTTCTGCGCAGAGATACCGTTTTTCTTCATTTATTCCAGATTCATATAAGTGAAAAATACACCATTTTACAGGCAGAATAAAAATTATGATTGGCAGGTTTTATCAAATTTTCATATCGCTGGTAAACACAAGGAGGGCCAAATCACATTTTCATGAATAACTCTAGTTGTGTTTTTCTCACAAAAACCGTTTTGGGATGACCAGAAGGGGTTAATTGTCATCTTTCCAGAAATCCCACAACGACTACTGTGTGACAAATATTGTCAATTGTACATGAAAAAAAGTGATTCTCTCATTGAAATCAATGTGCAGCTCCACTACTCCTTGGCTCTGTCCCCCCCTTGCTCTCCCAGTTTCGTTTCTCTTCAAGTATGTGACATCAAGAGAGGGACCTGTGTTTACATTAGATCAGCCCTTCAAGAGCTAATGACACTAATACACTTTTTTTATGGGTTTGTGTGACCAAAAGGTCATAAAGGCTGGAGAACAGACATGGCTTTATCTGGTCCACTCCGTGGAATTGATCTCAAAGCATCTTAAAGTTGTAGTTTGAAGTTACTGGCCAGGGCTAGGTCTCCAGGACAACCAAGGGAAAGAATGCAGTTTCACTTCTTAAAATAATGGCAAGCATTATGAAGCCTTTCAAACACATACACAAATTGCCTTTTACACATTTTACTTTTAACTAAGCTCTTTCGAATGCACACAGTTTCAGTATATATATAAGTGTCCTGCAAGGTTGTCCCTTGCCTACAGCTGTAAGAAGAAGAACATCATAATCACACTCTTAGTAGCTTTGGTGAATATTTTGCTTTGCAGATTGTCACTTTGGAGGAAAAATAAGCTCTCCTTTTATTTAGTTCACACATGGAAGAGACTCCATTTTACTGCAGCTGCTTGAACCCAGTTCAGTATCCCATTATAGATTATGTGCACTGTTGTTTCATCTGTGATGGGCTTGTGATAGACAGAAACCACATTTACATTTTGAAAGTCTTGCAAACATTTCGCTGAACATATTATTATTAGTTTAAAGGAAAAATGAAATGTCGTGCATTTATTTCTATCACAGTAAAAAAAAAAGGCTTTGTTTCACTGCGACGGCTTGAAACACAATCTTGGCATTTTCATTTAAGGTTCTGGGCACTGCTGTTTCTGAGAATGTTATTTCAGCTCTCCAAGAATTTGTCAGAAATTGCCACATGTCTTTCCTTTATGCCCGGCAGTTGGTATCTTTAAGCATCTTGACGTTTTGAGGCCCAATTTCACACCTTTTTGCTTTAATTTCATAGGCCTCATGTCTCACATTATATCAGCGCAGGCATGTTACCTTAAGGCCATGTCCCCCACTGACTCCGGCCTTTTACTTATTGCATCCGGGGCTATTTCACACCACAACATAACAATATAATTTACATACGTGTAAAATTACAAGCCGACTATAAGAATGCCTCATATATGCATCATCTAAATTCAGTCCACTAATAATTACAGCCCTTGATTTATCTCTGTTGCCCTCTAATGTGTCCAAGGATCCACCAGGTTCTGCCTATTATAGCTAATCCTAATTGACAGGACCCAATGAAGAATGTCTTTTAAATCCTTCATTTTAATTTCCTGTATTTTTTGTATATTAATTGATAGAAACAAAGGCCTAATCTAGAGTATATCATATATTTCGGATGCTCCATGTCCAATGCCCACAGTGCTCTCCTTTTGTTCTCCCATTTAGCATTATAAGATCTCAATATGTCACATTTTCTTCTCAGTCCTTCCATTTTAATTACAAAGTATAGCCTCAGCAATCTCTTTTCACTTTGAGAGCTTTTAATTACTAAAAGATCTCTATCACATACAGATATTTTGTATTTAGTTCACCTACTTATAAAACGTCAATCGAATCAGACATTGCTTTCAATTGCTTAAAAACATCCGATTTACTTGTTAATTTAAAACCTTTCTTTAGAATTTGGACTATAAATGTTCCTAATAAACCAATCACTATTTCTATTACACATTACAATTGAGATGTTTGGGTTATCTATGTTGATCTCTTCTATAAAGATTGGCACTGAAGATTTATATAAGCCAACTTATGGACGACCGCTAGACTCCAACCTCTAAGGGCGGGCCTGCTATCGAACCTTTGCTGCTCCGTACTGTCTTGTTTCAAAGACGAGCACACAGTGAGCTATCCTCCCAATCCTGGCTTCGTTCAACACAAAACAATATCTATCTACAACTCGAATATGTACAAGCCACACATTTTGTAAACCTACAAAATCAAACTTTTTCAATTGCAATACATCCATTTCCTTTCTTAAAATGTTGTTACAGCCTCTAATATTCCACTATACAAGCTGAAAACCAGAAAATATGTGGATCCTCTTGAACTGTGGGCTATAAAATGGTGTAGGTTACAATGACCATTCCACTTGTTTTAAAATCAGATTATCGTTCTGACCTTCGCAATGCACCGTCCTACATTCCATCATTATTGATCCCATGATGGTGGCTACAATTAATTCAACAAGACTTTGCTGGAGCAGAGTTAGTACAATGATTCTTATTATTTCTAGGTTATATACCATTTATCTAAATGTTTCTTAGAGAAAATTTACCTAGAAACTGCAAAATATTGTACATATACATTTACAGAATAAAAACATGTGTCATCCACAAATTCCACAAAAAAAATGTCATGTGTAGTTAAAACCCTATGATTAGGGATTTCTTAAGAAATCTCCCAAATTGTATTTCAATTCAAGCAATGTTATTTTGATTGCATAACAACTGGTTCAATATGGAACGTAAGGAATTAATTTGTGCTTTCCCGAATTCAAATCTCTTCTCTTGTCTACTTAACTTTAAAATAGTTCCTTTATTAGCCTCAATTTGTTTTCACATTTAAATTACTGACTTATAACACTCTCTAATATCTGCTAATATTTCTCTATCCTCCATTGTATCCACATAAATGTCCTCATGAATATTTGATAAACTAAAGATTTTGTCTTATCCACAATCACCATATTTCCATAAACTGAAGTTTCTATAGCAGTAGACATGTTCTTCTCCAAAGACGTATCTTAAGAATTACTGCAGTGAAAGATTTTCCAAATATCAGTAAATCTACCTTCACACTCATTTATACCTGCTTCACCTTTCTTTCTACTTTTTTCCCCTTCATTTTAGTCTTTCTCTCAGTTACCTCTATAGGAACAGAAATGTCCACTTACTGGATTGGCATTAGGAACAAAATCAACTACTCTATTTTTTGCATAACTTTAAAATTCTCCACGATGGAATTCTATCTAATGGTTAGCCTTTTCTGCATGTGCTCTTTTTTTTACACTCGCGTATCTAACGTTTACATTTGGTTAACCTTTTCTGCATGTCCTCTTTTTTTTTACACACACGTATCTAACGTTTACATTTCTTAGGAAACAATTTTTCACTGAGCCCATGTGGGTTGTTGGTATCCATTATAAATCCCAGAACAATTTAACTTGATATCTCCTCTTTGGAAACCTTATCAATTTCCATCAAGTCTGCATGACTTTGTCCTATTTTCTCACACAATTTAGTTGTAGTACTAAGCCGATTACCATTTGTTAGAGGACACCTCATAATCATTGAGGAATTAATAGGAGATAGATTCTTTCCTCTCTTCTCAGCCTTAAGTGCGCTGTAGATCTTTTAAAAGCGACTTCATATTGCTACACATAATAGATTTATTTTTTAAAAGTTACTATGTGTTAACTGACTCTTTAGCGAATACGTCATATGACTTAACCAAATACATTTTAACTGAGTGAACAGCTCCTAATGAAGTAGGAGACAGATTCCTGCATTTAGAAGAGTTTTATATCTAACTTTTTCCTAGCTGCCCTTGAACTCTTCATGATATTAAAGCCCTGTGTTTAAGGCCCCCTGCCTTTTCCCTGTCTTGCCCAGGAATTGCCCCACCTCTCCGATGTGCGATCGGCCGCTCTCCACCACCTGCGTGCACCCTCCGGCGCTCCTGTTGACCCTGCATGTAAGAGATGCCTTCACTCCTCTTTAAAGTCTATGTGCCTTCCACACTTCTCTCTTGCGAGACCTTTCATCTAATACACTTTACACTCCTTCCCAAACGAAACTTGTACTTTGTCTGCCTTGGTGCGCATTTCAGCAACTTGCTGCTACTTTGCTTCTGTCACCGTCCTCGCATGGAACATTACCAGATCCACCTAAGACTTAAACAATGCCATTTCACTTTACAAACATTGGCCTCTAAGCCAACAGCAAACACATCTCGCTCAACTATATTATGCTCTGTATACTATGGCCGGTTTCATGTGATTCGTTAGGATTTCCGAATACGCCCTCACAACTTTGATGTACACACACTGTTGTAACCAATGGATCCAGGTCCACTGCATGTTTTTCGCACATCTTGTTAGCCGGTGTGCCAACTAATCCATCACTTAACTTTGCACCCATGTCAAGTGTTCTGTTCCCTACAAATGCTGAATTTAACATTTTGTAATGCTGGCCGTATTGTAATTGTTACGGTCTGCATGCCTGCCGCAGCAATAGCAGCCCATATTTGTCTATGCATTGATAGCACCCTACCCCTTTAGACAACACTGGTCTAAACCTTTAACAAAATTACATGTGATATACTATTGTTGCCTTCTTGCAATCTCTAACATCATACTGCCATTTGACCATTATAGCCTATCTTTATGACAATACCCTTGCCTTTCTGCTTTCCTCTTACCTTCTCCCTGCTCGTTTGCATGACTGATGTGGCTTTCTACATTTAGATGGCGCCTTAACGAGCATGTAGTCTTCCAGCATTAATGTCATGTCACGTATGCATATCTGTCTTAACTCCCTGCAACCAGAGGTGATCTTTCCCAAGTATGCATTCAATGTACCTATTATGTCCCTCCTATGAACTCCTGACGTAGTTCCCCGCAACAAGAGGTGTCCTTTCGCAAGTATGTATTCATTGCACCTATTATGTCCTTCATATGTACTCCTGACGTAGTTCCTGCAACAAGAGGTGAGCTTTCCCAAGTATGTATTCATTGCACCTATTATGTCCCTCATATGTACTCCTGATGTAGTTCCCTACTACAAGAGGTGAGCTTTCCCAAGTATGTATTCAATGTACCTATTATGTCCCTCATATGTACTCCTGATGTAATTCCCTGCAACAAGAGGTGAGCTTTCCCAAGTATTTATTCAATGCACCTATTATGCCCCTCATATATACTCCTGATGTAGTTCCCCGCAACAAGAGGTGAGCTTTCCCAAGTATGTATTCAATGTACCTATTATGTCCCTCATATGTACTCCTGATGTAATTCCCTGCAACAAGAGGTGAGCTTTCCCAAGTATTTATTCAATGCACCTATTATGCCCCTCATATATACTCCTGATGTAGTTCCCCGCAACAAGAGGTGAGCTTTCCCAAGTATTTATTCAATGTACCTATTATGTCCCTCATAAGTACCCATGAAATAGTTCCCTGCAACTTTCCCAAGTATGTATTTTCTTGTGCACTACTCAGGTCCAATGCATGTCTGGTTAGTAACTGTTAAGACGGATTTCTGAACTCTGACCTGGTGGGCAGAGGTTCAGAAGGCCAGCCTGGTTTCTTGGAACAGGGTAATCTTCTGGACAAGCCAGTCCAATCAAGGTAGCATTGGTGGCGGTCAAGACTAGGTCTCAGGAGGGGTGAGGGTGACTGAAAGACTTCAATGAGCACACACACAGAGTAAAGGACACTTACAAATCACTCCCAGTCAGGTGTATATATATAAAACTTATATGTACATTTATTTCAAGGCCTTTGAAAGTTAACCACACAATAATAATCACAGTAATACGTTTAGATCAATACAATCCTATCTAAATACATTTATACAATGCCAAGTGGCCTAAATGGTTAATGCACTGATTGGGTCTATAACCTAAAAGGCGAAGCCAGCAGGAACTGAAAGTCAATCCAGTCCCTAAAATGAGGGGAGCCTATTGCTCAAATGTACTTGCAATGTTGGCGCACGCGGTACTGAAGATGGGCGAAAACAGGGTCTCTTCATGGGGCTGTAGCAGCTCAGGAAGGCAGGTGACGTGATGAAGAATAAGTTCCCAATATTCGAGCAGGGTCTCCCCAACAGGGCAGAGCAGGTTCCAAGACTTGGGAATAGCTTACTAGTTTGCACTAGCAGGGGAAAGGAGAGGGACCCTCAGGAGCCACTCGTGCGTAAAAAGGGTTGGATGCGCTAGGGGCCACCGCTAAGGGCTGCTGTTACTTACCGCCCCTAGGCGCACTCTGGACCAAATTTCAGCAGTCGCGTCACCTTTGGTTGCAGGTTTAAATGGGACAATTTCTGCTGCTCTGCGGCTTTCAGCTGCAAAGATACAGCTATGATTTCGAAACGGGACAGTGGCGATTTCTCTGCTCCTGGTGGATGGATCAGACCAGTTTCACTGCAGCTTCAGGGCCAAGAGGGGCACAAATGCAGAGCATCTCCAAAGTTCGTCACCATGGCAGGGCGAAACGGTAACCGCGTTCACTCCAGTTCAGGCTCTCGCTCTTTACTCCAGACCTGGGAATGGCAAGTGTATGAAATTTGGTGTGAGAATGCCGTGAACACAGAGCTAGCGATGTACCAAGTTGCAAGTGTCTTCTTGAAATGGCGGCGGTATGAAGGCAAAGGTCCTGCGTAAGCTGGTCAGCCCACTGGTTGGCCAAGGGACACATCCGAGAAGGCTTACTTGCAGGATTTGATGAAGGTACCGAGAATAGTTGGTCCCACTATTCTAATGGGTCGAAGCATCTTTGCAACCCTCTAGCTCGATCAGATGCAGAGGGGTCCAGCGGGACGACAATAGGCTCAGGGTGCCAAACCTTCCAGCGGGTCACCAGCGGTTCCTCGACTCAGCTTCTTGGTTTCAGGATATTTGGATCCTATCCTTTGTTCAGTGAGAACTCCAGAGATCGAGATTGTATGGCTGTTTGGGGCCTCTCTTATACAAAGTCTCCTTTGTGCCAAAATGAAGGTGACCCAACGGGAGATCTGCTCACATGCAGGCACACCATAAGTGGACCAATCACAGACCACAGTGGTCCCAGGCATTCACCGTACTCCAGACTCTGTCACCCAGGATGAGTATTGGACTCAGACAGTCCAGCCCACATCGTGGAAGTACACACACAAGGCATGCAGAAGCCGGTGAAAGCTTGGCGTTTCGTGGGAGAATGCATGCCCAGATAAGGACTGACCCAGGTTGACTCGACCTGGGGAAGGCAAAGGGACAAGATGGCCACATGATAGAACAAAGAACCTCGTGGCATGGCCATTTTGGAGCCAGGCCACCCTTCTGTGCCAAATACGGTTCACACAGTTTGCATGGCAAGAAGGGGTTAAAAATACATGAAAAGATAAGCTGCCACCAGCCCTGTCCATAGCACATCTGCACTACTCTTAAAAAATCCTTCAAAAGTATCTAGGGCCTTTGGAAATGACTAGAGACCCCAAGTGCACTGCACTGTAAGGTACTTTGTTCACTTGTAACATGTTGGCAAAAAGTTGCAACATGGACAAAGACTAAGGGAAACAAAGTCTGCCAGTACTGACTGTCTTTAAGGGCATGTCAGTTTCCCCATAACAAAGTGAGCGAAAAGCCCAGGGGAGTGCAGCATAAGGCTGGGCTCCCATGGCAAAGTCAGAATATGGTGTTCAAACTAAGCAAAAAGTTGGTGGGTTCACAACTGGAGGGAAAAATACACATGAAATGGAAATCTTTCCTAACAGTAACTATTGTAACTGGCCTGCTTCCAGCACTTACTGTAACCATATTCTTAAATTAAAGCGCCTAGATGCCTCTGGGCTTTGTGAGCTATATAAATGACAAAATAAATAAATAAATACAATATTAGATAAGGTTTCCTACCATTTTTGGATTTCCAAGAGTATAATTTCATGAATGTCTCCTCATCCTCTTCATCATCCAATGGTCTGGCAATCAATCGCATTCCAGATGTATTCTATTCCCTTTCAGGCTTAGACAAGTTTAAATGAGCAAATTGTCTTCTAAGTGTTCAGATAGGTTGACTGGAGTATTTAATGTTTTCTGAGTAATCAATTCATATGTAGGAACAAATGATAGTAACTGATCAGACTCCATCTGAAAGTGATCCTTGTCCTAAACCCCCTTTTCAATCTGGGTAGTAACTAGTAAAGTTCCCTGATTTTACATCCTACATATTCAGCAGCCTTAGCACCTTCTGCTTCTCTAATGACTTCCATAACTACCACCTCTTCCATCACTGGAAATCTTATGTTACACAACCGTCTTGGGGATTTCTCTTTCTTCTGTTGTTTGAAGCTTATTTATTCCCGAATTACTGCATAAACAGGAGATTTCTCCCTCCATTACTTGCGAAGCATAGGATGAGGTGTTGTTAAGGTGTAGTTAGATTGTGCTGAAAGTAAATTCAACCAGATAATCTACTTCAAATTGTTAACAAGTGCAGTTAGATACTTTTTTCTATCAAGAAGAATGATGATGCTTTTTCATAAGTGTGGGATTGAGCTCAGCAAACCTCACTGCGGTGGAGGCTCCCATTGTTTCTCTGTTAGTAGTCTCCATACTTAGCATTCAATTTAGACTCTTCTGCTTCTTATCAAGACAAGCTGCAGGATTGGTACTCCTCCACATGCAGAAGCTAGGAATTCTTACTTCTTCACCTATCTGCTTCAAATATGATGACTGCTGATACCGAACAAACCAAATAGTCTGCTTGCCGAGACACATCCACTGACACACTGTTTTCCAACTTCGAATCATGCTTCAAGTTTCATTTACAGACCTTTCCAATCACTAATTGACATAGCTTGTAAACAGAGTTTCCCAAAATGTTCTTAATTGCAATCTGGGATTTATTAATTCTTTGGACATTTATTTAAATGCCCTAGGGTTATTTTACTCACTTCTTGTTTGTCGTTAAAAGGCAGAGGAAAGCAGCTCTAGGCCAGTCAAGCTCTTACTTTCAGTCTGTTCACCTTCTCCAAAAATCCTCCTCTGGACTTTAGGTCTGGCTTGGAAAAGGCCTCTGCATTCTGCCCATCTGGTAAACTTCTGCCTAAGGAGACTTTTCATCAGCTAAATCCAGGTGTAACCTCAAGCTGCTTTTCTCCTGTTAGGCAGGCTCTCTTTCCTTTCAATAATCCACCCAAAAAATCCTCTCTTCTTATCTATTTAATGTCAAATACCCAGCAAACTCCATTCATGTAGGATTATTTGATGCCGCAATTATGTTTTGGACCAAGACTGTGATATGGCCCCTTCACTTACCTACACCCACTAAGACCAATTGGACCCTTGAATTATTTATGTCATAAAGGGATGCATTAGATATGAGGGCAACCTCTCCCTCGGAATGTGACAGAATGGGAAATGGGACAGAAATATTTCTTTCCTTTATAATTCCTGGTATGGACCTATATCTTTTATAAGAAATACATATTTAGATTTGCAAGAATACTTTGAAGCCAGAGATGTTCTTTAGGTTTATGTGTCCATGTGCATAACAGAGTATTTAAAATATGCACTTTAAAAAAAAGGCATAAACTCTTTTTTTTAAAAAAACAATTTGTATTGGTTTTTCAACACACAACCATACAGCTTTATGAACCATTGTCCAATATGACATACATGTACAGTTGTATGCTTCATTTTCTCCCTTTCCCAGCCCGTAACTCCCCCCTCCCTCCCCGGCCTATTCCGTACAGCACCAGTCTACTTCCTACCCAGCCCAGCTCTATGCACAATTACGTCTCTCCCACGAGACTTTTTCTCCCTGGACTGTCTTGATCCGATATAGATAGTGCAGCCACCAATTGATCCCAATTGTCCAGTCCCCATCCTCTGAATCCTCGTTCCTTCCCCTAGCCTCTTGAAACACCACTGTTTCTGCATTCGCCCATTTCTTTAAATCTCACCACCATGCATGTGCCGACGGTCTCATACCCGCTTTCCAGCTCATTGCTATTCTGCGTTTAGCCAATATATACGGTAGGTCTTTTAGTTTGCTTACAAGCCTAGCTCTATGAGGCCTTGAGAACCCCCCCAAGAGGCATGCCCAGAGGGTGCTCACGTCCAAGTTAATCTCCACCTAAGCCATGATTTGGGCCACTTCTCCCCAAAATCTACCTGTGTCTACGCATGACCAAAACATATGTGCCATTCCTGCATCTTCTTCCCACCATTTTGGGCATGTCTGTATACTTGCTTGGTTGAATTTCGCTATTTTGCTAGGGGTCAATTATGCTTTGTGGGTTACGTACAACTGAATCTGTTGTAACCGCACATTTCTCGATACCTTCTTATGGTATCCTTGCGCTCTGCTCCACAGCCCGTCTTCCATTGGTACCCCAACATCCTCCTCCCAGTTTAATCTTGTTTGGGCTATCTCTTTCCCTATCTTAGACATCAGCAACTTAAATATATGGGAGACCTCATGTCCTCCTTCCGACACATCATAAAATGTTTACATCTGGTTGTAGGGCCAGTACAGCTTCAGGCCATGTGCTCTTTATAATCTTTAGAAGCTGGGAATATGTGATGTGCTGTCCCCGATGTAATCCTGTGTTTCAACCATCCTTTCAAAATTTCTGGGCTCCCCATCTTTCCATGCTTCGCCCACCGTCGCTATCTCCACTGGTTCCCAATTCCGTCTAATGTTCAGACTAAGGTGTTCATTCACTCCTTCCAATGCCACCAGTGGTGTCTGCAGGGAACACGGGGCAGGGTTGTTTATCAATTTACAAGTTCTATGCCAGATCTGCCCCCAAAATTTAACAACCTACCTCCCTGACTCTTTGTTTTCTCGGTAGCCACATTCTTTCATTCAGGAAATAAGGGAAGCTCTCGGCACTCAACAGCTTAGACTCAGGTGTCTGTTCCTCCGATAGCCATTTCGCTACGTATTGGCGCTTACTAGCCAGATAGTATACTTCGAAATTTGGTAATTTAATGCCTCCTTGTTCATATGGGTTTTGTTGTTGCCACAATGCTATTCCATTTCTTGAATTATGCCAAATGAAGCCCCTGCATACACTCTGTAGTTTCAAGAAGAACCTTTTGGGTATTGCGTGTGGGATATTTGCAAAATAATGTAATAGTCTGGGGAGCACCACCAACTTCAGTAATGCTGCTCTCCCCGTCATGGACAGTGGTAGTTTGGTCTAAAATGCCATACTTTTCTCAATTTTAGCCAATGCTCTTTCAGTGTCCTGTCTATATTCTGCTTCGTGGTCGTGATATATATCTATACCTAGGTTTCTGAACGTCTCGGTTTCCCAGACTACTGGTAGTACCAGCAGTTTGTGCTGAGGCGTTCCTACATGCATTCACATGGGGAATATACTTGATTTTAGTGGATTGACCGTTATGCCAGACACTGTCACATATCGTGCCATTACATCTAGAATATTTTGTAGGTTCTTCTCTGGATATTGCAGATACAGGAGCATATTATCAGCGTATATTGATATCAGGAGTTGCCCTCCCTTGGTACTGATTCCGACTTCCCCATACTCCTTTCTCAAATGCACAGCTAAGGGTTCGAACGCTAAAATAGAGAGCATTGGGGACTACGGGCATTCTTGTCTGGTGCCCTTGCTTAGTTGCCATTGTTCTGAAATGGTGGTACCTGTTTTGACCCTAGCTACCGGCTCACTGTACAATAATCGCACCCATTTCAGGTATGTGGGCCCGATCCCGTATTCTTCCAGGACCGCTAGCAGCCAGGGCCATTTGACCGAATCAAACGCTTTCACTGCATCGAGTCAAATTATCTCCACTTCCTACGAGCTCCCTTGGGTGTGATCAATGATATGATGTAGTCTCCTCACATTGTAAGCTATGCACCTGTGTGGAACATAACCCGTCTGTTCTGAGTGTATAAGTTTGCTTATGACTGGTCTTAACCCGTTAGCCATAACTGCTGTCAGGATCTTCCCATTCTGACTGAGTAGTGAGAGGGGTCTATAGGATCCACATTCTGTGTTAGGCTTATTGGGTTTAAGGAGAGGGATGATAATCACCTCTCGTAGAGTCTCAGGCAGTTTGCCCATACTGAGCGCTTCATTGAACATTGCTAGTAGTGGGGGAAGTACTACTGCCTTTAACGCTTTATAACATTTGCTGGGGAGTCCGTCTGCTCCTGGGGCCTTGCTAGTGGGTAATTGCTTTATTACATGCTCTATCTAATTTAATGTTATAGGGATTTCTAGTCTCTCTCTTTCTGCTTTCCCTTCAACAGAGTCTTCATATAGCCGCTTGTAATATTCATAAAAACATTCATGTACCCCTTCTTGGGTTTCTCATACTTGTCCGTCCTTCCCCTTTATCACCCTGATAGTTTGCGTGGGGGTCTCACTTTTGTATAACCAGGCTAAGAGTCTGCCTTGTTTGTCTCCTTCTGCATGCTGCATTTCAATGTATTTCTTATAGCTTAGGTTGCCTAGTCTCTCCCAGTGGTCTCTGCATTCTTGTTGTAATCGGGCTATGGTCGTGGCCTCCTCTGGCGATCTTGTACCCTTTCGGATAACTTCTTCTAACTTCCGTTCTGCGCTTTGTAGTTCTCGTGTTAGGACGTCTTGCAACCCCTTAGATTTAGCAATGGCCACCATTCTTACCACCACCTTAAATGCTTCTCATAATGTCCCAGCTGAGTCTACACTAATAGTGTTCTTTTTAAAATACTCCTCCGCTTCCCTCCTCAGGTCCTCAAGGAACCCTGTATCTTTTAGTGCTTCTGCCCTGAGTTTCCATGTCAGGATTCCGGCTCTTAGGATCCAGCCTTGTGTACAGGTTCTGTGGGGCAGAATAATGTGAATACTCTCTACTGTGTGGGTGTCGCATCCTCCACACATCTACTAACCGAAAGACCTATAACACAGTGCTCAGAGCTTTAGCTGCTGGGGTCGGATGAGCTAACTTCTCGTGCGGCCTGTCTATCATTGGGTCCAGGGTACAGTTAAAGTTTCCTCCCAACACCACCGCCCCATCTATATAAGGACTGATCTTAGTATACAAAGGGCCTCATTACGACTCAGGCGGAAAGGGGTTTAGAGCGGCGTAAACAGCGCCGACCCTTACCGCCTGATTCCGAGGTCCCTTAGCGCTATGGAGGTTTTAACACCTGCTTTTAGCAGGTGTTAAAATCCATGGCGCTAAGGGACCTTGATGTTAATTACGCCACCGTAATTTACGGTGGCGTAATTAACGCCTTCCCCACTCCCATCATGCCCTATGGGGCAAAAATGGGAATGGGGAAGGGTAAATGGGGATTGGGGACTTACCGCCCCGCCAACCTCGGAATGGGGCGGTAAGTCCGCCAACCACCATGGCGTAAACGTAGTTTACGCCATGGTGGTAAAGGTACGACCCAGGCGGTAACTTACCGCCTGGGTCGTAATGACCCCCAAAGTTCTGAAGTAAGCTGTAGTGTCCGGATTTGGGGTGTACACATTAATGATACAAATTTCTTTACTTTCTACCATCGCTTGAATAATGACTATCCTGCCATCCTTGTCTATGATGGACTTTAGTAGCTCAAACGAGACATGAGGTGCTATCCATATTATAACACCTCTGGCATATGCTGAGTATGTTTCCCCTAGGGTCAACCCTTTCCATTTCCTCATGATCACATCCTGTTTCTCCTTGGACAGGTGGGTTTCTTGTAACAATGCTATGTCTATTCTTTGTCATTTTATGTACGTCATAACCCTATTGCATTTGATATAGTTATTTAGCCCCCTCACTTTCCAGGTTACTATCTTAAATTCACCCATCTTGTCCGGTGCCTACCCCCACCATCCCAACTCCTGCACTCCCTCTACTGTTTCGTGGTGCATGTATGTAGGCCAAACCCCTCCCCCATAACTATCCCCAACAATTTCCCAGCTCCATGACTGAATCTCAGGCGTCCCTGCCTCTCACTCGTTTCCTGGTGCATTGCCAGTACTTAGAGAGCGTCAGGAGGATACTGTACTACCATTATCTCAACTAACTAACCAACTGGGGGTAAGAGTGATTCCTGCGCTGCCCTTTCTTGTGCAGCGCGTGTAACTCCTGCATTATGTTTATAGTAATAGGTCTCAAAACATGATTACATCATAGTCCAAGTTTCTCTATCATCACCGCCCTTGTAATCTTCACCTCCCCCCAGGATGTGCCTTAGGGTCCCCCCCGATGTATCACTTATCACTTTCTTCAACGGTCTGGTCCTGCTGTTCTGATGGCATAGTCTGTGAATCCCACCAGTTGTTGACATCTACTGGGGTTTCAAAGAACAGGGCAGGGTCTTTGTGCAGCACTTTCATCTTTCCCGGATACAGTAGCAGAAACTTGAGTTTAGCCGCTCGCAGTCTCTTTTTAACCCCTTCCATAGCTCATCCTTTGCTTCTGTTTCAGGAAGCTGTAGTCTGGATATCTGGTGATGGATGTCGACGCCATGTTGATGGTACCACCTTTCCGGAACTGTTCCAGTATCTTCTCCCTATCCTTATAGTTCAGTTTATTGGCAATTATTGGCAACAGGTTGTGGTCTCCTCGTTAGAGCTCTTTGTGCCCTATCCACTGTGAATCCTTGGGTGAGCGTGCCTGCTCCTATTTCTTGCAGGAACATGTCCTCAATATAGCTGGTCAGATTCTGGCCTTCTTCGCCTTCAGGTAGTCCGATGATCTGCACGTTGTTACGCCTGGCTCTCCCTCCTGCTTTCTCTGCCCTATTTTTCAGGTTCAGCACTTGCTGTTTCAAGGTGCTGAACCTTGAAACAGCACCATCCAGGGAATTGTTTTTGCAGCTGCTGGTGTTGGCTTTCACCTCTTTTTCCAGCAACCCAGTGTGCTCTGATAGTGCCCTGACATCTTGCCTCAAGGGGTTCATGTCTGTCTGCATTGCGGCTATTTTGTACTCTAGGGACGCTTTTAGTTCCACTATGGTGACCAGTATTTGCTTGTCCATCCGACCTTGTGTATCTCCTTCACTTGATTCTTGTGGTTGCGTTGTTGTTCGTTCCATCATTTGAGTAGGCCTGGCAAATATGTCCAGGGACAACTGCTTAACCTTACTATTATTAGCTTTGGCTGTCATTGCTATTGCCCTCTCTCTGGTGTTCTTTTTGCTTCCTAGCATCCGTGGTGATGCTGGCTGCTGGCACTGTGCCTGGTGGGGGGGTGCTCACAGACATTATATTGCAGGTACCTATCGTGCGTCTTCCTTACAGTGTCTCACCCTTCGCTCCAAGGCCTTTCCTCAATTCGCTATGCCTCTTCAAGTTAATTGTGCAACTTGGGGCCTGTATTGTATGTCCACTTCGTATCTTGCCCCCCGTGACATCCCTTCTTGTACTCCCACTGCCCTGTTGTGGCGAGACATGTGCTGCAATACACCGCTGTTGTCTGTCCTTCCACAGTATTCCTGTCCGTCGCTTGTCTCTCTTAGTGCCTCACCGTCTTAGATTGAGGGTCTTCTGAGTGGTCTACAGGGTTCAAATGTCTCCCCCAGCGCCTATTAGGTAACTCAGGCATGTGCGGCGCTTTGGGTCCTCGGGCTATTGTTAGCTTCTGAGCTACTTGCCCCCAATTGTTGTTTGTCCTGGTTTTTTGCACGGTGAAGGGATGCCTAGAGTCTCTAGTGTCGGTTGGCCGATAACAGGTATGTGTATCAGCGTTTAGCCTTTGTTCGCTTTGGGGTCCAAATGTCTAACCTGCGCCCTTTGTCTGTCTCTGGCGTGTGAGGCCCTTTGGGTCTACTGGCTGTAGCTAGCATCCAGGCCACTTGCCCCCAATTGTTCAGCTCTTGGTTCTCTGCACTTTTGGGGATGGGGGTGTCCGGAGTTCTCGTCTTGGTGCATAAACCCTTTTATATTTTTATCTTCAATTTAATGTGTTATACAGTTATCATAATAACGTTCTACACAATACAAAGTGTATAAAAATGGATCAATTAATCATCACATAGAAATTACAAAGTTACAAAGTTATCCAACATACACTCCACTTACATCAGTTAAAATCATAATTATTTCTTACTATATTCATGTCGTATGATTCATCAATGGAAATTACTAAGCATGTTCTTTCTGACCTTCCAAATATTCATTAGAGCTATTATTACTGAAATGTTTCCCGCTAAACAAAGCAACTAGAAATTATTAGTAGTGATATGTTCATAGTGGTACACAAACAAACCTCGGTACAGAAATCTAGCCACATGTAGTTTTCTCATATTCAATTAGTAGGTGCCTCACAGTTTAAATATTATCCTGCAAATTCAGCACACCCGATTCTTAGGTTCTATTTTAAGTCGACGGCCAGTTACCGCCAAACATGGTAATAGATCAAATCAAAACTGCACTAACAATTTCCTAATGTATGGACAAAGAAACTTCATCAAGTATGCATGGTGCCTGTCTCTCGGATATGTGTGTACATTGTTGCATCTGTCTCAATCCTGGGCTTTTTTGAAGTAACCTTCGTTGCTTGTAGCCCGTGTGGACAGATACCAGTACCACCGATATCAATTATATACCGAGGAGGAACTACTGGAAAGGGAAACACGCGAAAACGATGGGGCTTCGGACAGCAGTTGGCAGGACGAATCAACGGATGAAGACACTGGACCTAGTCGCATGGACAGTGTTTCCACCTGGTGCACATGCAATCGGTGCGAGCTAATGCCGACTGAGGAGGAGAACTGCTGCTGCTGTGAAAACTCGGGATGCGTGGCCTACATTTCGGAAGGCGATCCACGACCGCAATGCATCACCGAGCTGCCAGACTTCAGGGCAGCCTGCCTCACACGGTCCTTGTTGAGGATAATGATGGTGCTTATGCACGAACTTCACGCAACTGTTCGTCCTCGTAATCCGAGTAACAAGTAAGTATACTCTGCTTGTCATGCCACTCCTATTTCATGGTCTTCTACTATATCCAAAATTAAATATACATATCATTGTAACGCATGAAAGGCGTTCAATAGTGTGCAGTGTCTAGATAGCATTTGTCCGAGCAGAATGCCATTAGTTACAAGAATTGTCATTGACAACAAACGTTTTTAAACTTATCTTGGTCATTTAAAAACAGTTTGTTTCATTCCTTTTCACAGGTGGTACAGGCTGGTGGCCTATCGTTCCTTTACATGGTGGCTTCACGGGATGCTTGGACACCGCGTTTGAAGAGTCATACCTGCCTGTGTCGTTCGTGCCATAAGAGAAACGTTCCCGAGTGACAGCGGTCAGTACAGGGGATTTCCTCTCGCTGTGCTGCAACCTGAACTGTACAATGTGTAAAGTTTTGTATTTTTGTGTCATCAAAATAAGCTACAAAATAAAACACCACATATATTTTAACAATGGTTGGTTCGATTTTTTAAATCAATCAAGTGTGTCTCCATTCAAGGATGGACGTCAGACACCTGTGCTCGGAATGGGTGAAGTTCAGGTCGCTGTGAAGCGGGGTGGTCACTATCTAAGCTAACATAATATATTATCAATAATGCATGCAGTAAATAACACTTGTTCAAAGTCTTTCAGTCGGTTATGTCTCTATAAAAGTCACACATATATCAATACTATCAATTAACATTGGATTATACAGGCCTTAGGTCAAGGGTCTTGACCAATATAATACACTGTTTGAAGTGTGGGTCTGTGCTCACAAGAATCTCCAAAATGTGGCATTTGTTATTGATAGGCAACAATATACTGCAGTAGGGGTCTAATGTTAGTTGGGGATCTGCTAGGTGGCCATCATGGCGTGTTCAGTGGTCTGGCACATGAAGAGAATACCTTGCAGGGACACAGGGTCAGAATGGCAGTGACTTTCCACTGGCGAGGGTGCGTGGGCAAGAACACATTTGTGGAGATGAACGAGCCATGTGCTTGGTTCAGGCCGGTTCACATGCAGGACCGTGATCTCAGAGAGTGATGTGTTACATTTATTAGCTGTTGCAAATACCTCTGGAGTTTTCCAGTCAGAGTGGGAACGAGGCTGTGGGCCATGTGCTCTGCGCGCTGTACTATCGCAGTGAGGCCTGGTCACCAAAATGGAGTGTAAAGGGGGTACAAAAATGGATGCCCCGTGTCCTGCTCAGTGTTCCCATCTACGCGAATGTCATGCAAAGTTAACATCACATAAGGGCAAGGGACGGGCGCAAACGGCCAAGGTGTCAAACAGCATGTACACTTCCAAAGGTATCCCACGCCCAGGGGCCATCGCTCACATGGCCTCCTCAGACCCCGTGTCTCCAGGCAGGCCTCCCCTGAGGCAGGCCGCCCCCCTGCAATAAACATAATACCACAACATACACATGTCATTCATTCACAAACACACCCCTGTTTCTAATACTTTATAAACCATTTGATATCTCTCATGAGAACATCTTTGTGCTTTGCAAGTCAACTCCTGAACCTTCTAAATGAGAAGCACTGAGATCTATGCTAATCTGCTCGTCGCCATGCTATCTGTGACCGCTTCGAGCAAACTCGTCAGTGTGCTCCCTGTGGCCATCTACCTGTTCTCCTGCAACATACTGCTCGGCCTGCTGAATCCAACTGTTTGTTGGTCAAGGTAAGGCCATGTATCCTAGTCATATTTCGGTCATTTTTACATTTCAATCTATTTGCTATTACAGTACCCAATAGAGCTATGGTCATTGGTCTCATTGCTACTGACTTGAGTTTCAATTGTTATGCTATCAATAGATCTATTTATTTTCATCTGTGTCAATTGTCATCAAATTGCATCCTTCGGGGGTCCAGTCTATAATGTAAGCATGGCTCCTTTTCGTGCAAGACAAAACAGACATTTCTGTAATTTATGCAAATACTAAGCTGTACATGATGAACTGGTATAGTTCCGGCGACCAAAACAAACCTTGCATTGAGCATGGAATGGTTCATTTACTTTTTTATGACATTTTTATTCATCAAGGTTTTATAATAATCTTCATATTTACTTTTCAGAATTTTCAACAATGCCTGCCTGTTCAATTAGCGGTTGCCCTTCGAAGACCCATGCTAAATCTGAAGGCACTACAATGCATGCATTCCCGAAAACTGTTGATCGAATAAGAGAATGGGTCAGACATTGCGGATATCCACTGGATGAGCTGCAAAGTAGAGTGCAACAAGTCTTTGAGGACAAGAGGGGTGATCGATACTGCATCTGCAGCCGGCACTTTCCCTCGAACATGTACACCACATCTTGGGTAACAAAGAAGAACAAACGGCGATCGACACAAAAATTGCTTGCAAACGCTATTCCTACTCTATTCATCCACAATCCGCCACTGGTGAGTCAAGTGTCCGTTTTTAGCTTTAGGCCTTGCGGTAGTGTGTAGGTAGCCGAATGGATTCATTGATATTTTAGGTGTTGTTTCCAATTTGTAATACTTTGGACATTGATATGAGTGTATAGCTTTTTGAATAATGACATTTATCAATATATTATTTTTAGATTTCATAACCCACAAACGAAATCTATATATGGGGACAGGGAACTGTGCTATATTGCGCATTACTCAGGTATTCTGTCTCCTTACATGGCAATTTTAAATATTGGCATTTCATTATCAAACAATAATTTACCTTTACAACTTCTTGACTAGCCCTTGAATCTGAAGCATGAACATTCTACTTCCGTCACATGCTCGCAGTTATCAACCACTTCTAGCGCATATCAGGTAATCATACTTGGCTATTCTGCCACAGACTTGTTTTATGCGTGTCAAGTAATAGTTTGTATGTATCGTGTGATTATTTTACCCATTGTTTGGTTAGTGCTTTCCAAATGATATACACCTTAGTTGTCGTCCCCTGGTGTTTGTTTTCAGTTATAATTAGTGTTATCCATACTAATGCAAGTACTGTCTTTCAGGGAGATGCTGAAGCGTCCACCACATTGACAACAGCCCTAGATGTTCTTCAGCAGCCTGAGGTATGGATACTGACAGCTCAACTGACCGTGATCATCAGGACTGGAACACTTGTCGTTTGATTGTTCTACACCATGTTTCATTTATGGTTAGCCGTTGATATGTACCTGTGCGGTCGACCCCAAGCGTGCGTTGTGTTTTCAATATTGTAATCCTTACTAATGCAAATACTATGTTTCAGGCAGTTGTTGAATCGTCAACCCACGCACTTGATGCAGAGTCTGACAATCAAGTAATTCCGGTGGAAGTGGGACCATGCAGATACGAATCGGCGCAACAGCTTTCGGATGTGCGCACCACATTGACAACAGCCCTAGATATTCTTCAGCAGCATGAGGTATGGATTCTGACAGCTCTATCGAGCGTGATCAGATAACGTGATTCCATTTGCTATACTTTCTTCCCTATTAACGCAAGTACTGTGTTTCAGGGAGATGATGGAGCTTCCACTACAATCACAAGATCCCATTTAGATGATGCAGATGTAAAGAAATCGGAGAAATAAGTCGATTAAATCTGATCATTTTTAAATATTCCTTGATTCTTTTAGACAATGCAACATTTGTGGTTATCTCTTTATATGTCCCTGTGCCGTCGACCCCAAGTGTGTGTTATGTTTACGATATTGAAAACCATACTAACGCAAGTACTGTGTTTCAGGGAGTTGCTGATGCCTCCTCTTCAATATAATCATTCGTGGCAGTTCATGTAGAGCCAGAGGTATGGATACTGACATCTCCATCGAACTAGGTCATCAGAGCTCGAATACTTGTCGTTTGATTGTTCCACACAATGTTTAAATCGTGTTTGGCTATTGAGATGTATATGTGTGTTCGTCCTCACGTGCGTTTTACGCTAACAATATTTTGATACACAGTACTGAAAATACTATGTTTCAGGGAGTCGATGGAGCCTCATTCCGTGCTGTCTATGCTGTCTGTGCTGTCGATGTCTATTTCAGCTCGCGCCCTGAAGAGGCCCACAACACGCACTGGCAGTATAAGGTTCTATTGTTTTTTGACCTTGAGAGACAGGGACCATGCAGAAAGAACTTCATTTGAAGGGGGTGTTGGGGGTGCAATAACGTTATGCAGAGACACAATGGAAATTGCAAATATAATGTAAGTAACTCTTTAGACGCTTTATACCGGAATGAAGAATTAATGAATGGATGCATGAATAAATGAATGAATGAAGAGCTTTGAAAAGGTTTGTGGGATTGTCCTTGTAGCAGGCACATGGGTATGCAGGTCCACATTCCACATGCATGTAGACAAAAAGTCGTTTCTCATTGTGTACTAACCTCGATTTATTTTGTTAGTTTTCGCATTGATTTTAGAGCTGAACATACTTCATTGCACTATCCTTGAAAGCAAATAGTTTCAGCTTGGCCGTAATAAATAAAATTAATAATATTAATAAAGATCGGCTGGCGAGACTAATTATACATTTTATGTTTTCAAAATAGGTACATTCTTCCCTTTTGCCCCTGCCACCAGTTTCAGACACCGGCAGATGGTTTCTTCAGCCGCCAGCTGCAGCTTAATGTAAACAACTGCACCATTCTGATGATTTTATGGGACGATGGCCAAGGGCCCATATGCCCTTACGCGGTACTAGCGGATAGAAGCAACATATCAACCTTTACGCTGGCCTAGTGCCTACTTGATGGAATAGCCTTGCGGTTCAACGTGCGACAAAAGTGCTTCTTTGAACGAAAACCAACACGCTGTGTACCATAAAGGAACAGCGCGTGACTCACTATAACATTTTACGGATTTGCGGATAGAGATGAAAGAAAATAAATGACTTTCGGAGTTCATATGGCAATTGCAGAATATTCTATAAACATTTAATGTCAAATAAATGTACTTTACCAAATTTAATGTGTTGCTGTTTGATTTTAAAGTACAGTTTCATATTCCGAATTGTTGTTCGCTGTGTTGTGAGCTGATCTGTGTTGGTTTCCGGGTTCTGTGTGAAGTCGCATAGAAGACGACTGGGCGCGTTTTCCTACGCAGCACAGTAACGTCACGGAGAGAGGCTGGGAATATGAATGTTTTGATAATGTCAGGCTCAGGGGCAGGGGATATGATTTAGTGCCGCAAAAGCAGGTCAGCCAGGGCGATCGGGGAAATGATAGGATTATCACAAAATGGCAGCTCCCTGGTGCCTGTTTTCACGTGCGTTCAATGGACGAAAACTCGGGTAAGGTCCATAGGAAAATGTTCTAAAATCGAGCGAACCATTCCTTTAAGTCCCCAGTCAATGTTCCATTCTATCAAATTCACAAAGGACATAAAGCATTTCCTATATTCTTCTAACAAGTAATTATTTGTTTTAGCTACTTCCCTATACATACGTTTGTGAATTTCTACCTCTTGTAATTTGCAGATTATTAGATACAAGGTACATCTCCTTATATTACAGTATATTGGGAGTCCGACTATGTATACTAATATGAATCACTTGAGAGACTGCCATTTTCATAAATCCCATTAAAGCTGCCAGCTTTTTGTCATGTGTATTTACTTAAGTCATCACCTGCTTTCTCCCGCAAGATGTGAGCACCAATGTATATGTACTCAGGCCCTACTTCAATCAATTGTTTATGTACTTCACAGTGAACACTGGTCTGTTTCATTTTACTACTGAAGATCGTCATTTTCATTTTCTTCAGGTTCATAATCAGGACATTAGTTTGTAAATAAATGGACAGTGCTGTTAAGGCTCGCTGTACTCCAACGGGAGTGCTGTCCATGAGTATAATAACGTCTGCATTGCCCATTACGTTGATGTGTCTGTGGCCCCATTTAGGAGAAAAAAGTCTATTCTCCAATGCTTTCGGCACATTAGAAATGAAAACATTGACGAGCAAGGCCGCTAACACACAGCCCTGTTTTAGGCCAAAGTCAGTTCTGATGTTTTTTTTTTTTTTTAATGTGCCCATGCCATTCAATCTGATCCTTATTGTCAGCTCAGTGTGTAATTGAAATAACATATTCAAAAAGCCCCGCGGTATATCCCAGTGCAGCAGCTTCCTCCATAATGCCCATCTACTGATGGTATTGCATGCTCTGCTCAAGTCTACTAGGCAACGAATCAGAGGAGGGGGGGGGGTTGCTTAGCTGTATCAGTTAGCGATTTAAGTATAAGTATGTTGTGTATCGTGCCATGTCCTTCTTTGAAACCTGTTTCCAATGGATTAAGGAGCTGTTTAAAATTAGACCAAGCTGTAAGTTCATTTAATAGAATGGATGCACATGTCTGACTAGAAGAATCTCACAAAGCAATCTATCATTTTCAGGTTGATCTCTATTTGTGGCCTTAAAGACAGGAATGTGAAATCATTGTTTCCAGCTCAGTAATAGTATTGCCTTCCGGACCAGGGGCATCAGACCTTTTCAGGCATCTTATTTGAGCCTCTATATCCGCCTCTTCTAGTGCTCCCAGGTCATATTTCTTAGTTGGGGCCAGAAAAAGGTATATTTCCACACTATACCCAGGTATTTTCATGAATTACCTGTGCAGGTGAATACTCCAAAGGCAAAGTATGGTTATTGATTAGTGACCAGTGAGTTTCAAGATTGCTTGTCATTTAGCTGTCTGTAGTGACTGCGTATGTTCATTTAGACACCTATTTTTTTAGTTTTTCTGCTGCAGTTTTTTTTTTTAACTCAAAACCTTTATTAATCTTGACTCTTCTGAGGTTTCTCCTCAGCTCCTATTTCTGTCCAGCAATGTATATGTCGTAGTGCATATCCATTTACATTTTTCCAGGGCAATCACCCTTTCTGGTATTAATGGAGCTGGCCATTTATTAAAGTCCTCTGGGTCATTCCATGCACAATTATTATTACCCTTCTCTGCCTGCTCTAGTTCCGCATTCAATCTCTGTGTATTTATTTGTCCATTTAATTATATTCCCTTGATTAATAATAATGGAAGCACCTGACTTTAGTCTATCGGTTTTCCACACATCTATATTAAGAGTTATCGTAAATAATGCATGATCACTACATTTGTGTCTAAGTATTTTCATTTCTTGCACCATATAAAACATACTACGTTAAATTAAAAAAATAATCAAGCAAGGCAGATTTATCTGCCATGTACCATGTGAGATTGCCTACTGATGATCCCTATGACCCCCCATTTAACAAGCTCAGCCACTGGTATAATTAAAGGTAACATATGGTTACGGAATTTGCCACCATAGGGAGCCCCATAATGCGCATTAAAATCAACACCAATGATGGTAATAACATTCCTCTTCTGTTGTCCCCGTATTCAAGATCTCCTCAATATTTTCTAGAATTTCTAGCGTGTGGCTATCAACAGGAGTTTTACATATGTTCATTATTCTTAGAAATGTGTTATTTGCTGTCTTAATATTTGCAGCCAAGATATAGGGGGATGGGTTCGTTAAAACCGGTAATTCCCCGACCTCCCCACTTCCCAGCACTTCTTGCTACTGCACTTGCACGATCCGAAGGACACAGGGCCTAATAGGACCGTTTTTGTTATTCTTCATCCACCCTTCTGTCTTGTTGCACCTTCAAACACCATTTGCTGTACGGGCAAATTATAAATATGGTGATGTCAATTTAAGTCTCCATGACCCTAATGACTCTAATGCTACTGCACTGGAAAACTCCATTTCCCAACTCGGTTTTACTGATCGCGACACAGGTCCATGCATAACAAAGGTCGAACGCTGCATTGCCTGGCAGATCTCAACTGCTTTACTGCCATCCTCCGCAATGAACCTACCCCATGCTCTGACCATCACTGCATCTCCTTTTCCATTTAGGCAAATGCACCCTCCACCATAAATCCTAGCATCGCACCCCAAATCCTCTCTAGAATCAATAAGAACATAACACTACAAAATGTACGTCCTCTGATCGATGACATCATGGACTCATCTAATTACAAAGACCTAGATTCAAGCAATCTAGTCAACCTCTTCAACGACACATGTGATTCAGCTATAAACATCATTGCCCTATCAAGTAAAAAAAAAAGCCAAATCTATTGCTCACCTGAACAAATGGTTGACACCTGAACTAAAGATCCTACGGAATGCCAAAAGAGCGGCTGAATCCACATGGAGAAAATCACCCACCCCTACCAATAAGTTGCTATTTACCTCTGGTGCCTCTACTTATAAATCGGCCATTCACAACACTAAAAAAGAGACCTGCAATAATAGAATACTAAACACCAATCTAGGACCAAGGAGCTCTTTAGCATCCTAAGGGAATTGGAGTCCTCAGCCCCACCCACCAAAGCATGTGTGAAAGATGCAGACTGGTGCGCCAAAATACAGAAAGCTCTCACCGATACACGATGATACAAGATGAAAAAAATGATCAAAGTCTCCACATCATGTTCACTAGGAGGTTTGACCATGCAAACATTGCATTTTTAGATCTTTTGATCTAACATTCGGGGGAACAAATGTAGACAATGCGCTTTACAAAGAACACTAACTGTAATAACCAATTACAATAGACAAGTTTACGCTTTGGACAATTCCTTAATTTAGAAGTAATTGCACCAGCTTGTAAAACCTTGAATTAAGAGGGTTGGAATTGACCAACAAACTACTGCTGCGAAAATATCCAAAAGTGTCAGATCAATGGCAAATGTTAGGTATGACGATAAAGAAATGTTATTTATTTTGTTTTTTTTGTTTTATTGGTTAATAAAAAAAACCTTTAACACTCCTTCATGTCAGTTCATCAATATTAGATGGGTGCATGTCCAAAGTTACGTAGATGCAGTGACTTTTCCCAAAGCCAATTCTCTTGGTCTGTCCAGTTTAGTCAGTTTAGCTCACACTTCAGGATCGTCAACCTCCTGGTCCAGTTTTAGTGCTTCGACAAATTTCATTGCATCTAAGGTCTTACCGACCTTTTCGACTGTCATTAGCCACTCCCAATACTCCTCTTCCGTCTCCTCAGTAACATTGATGGTATAGCTTCCCATGTATACTTGTCGTTTCAGTGCGAGCGTCGGACAAACTAGCATCACATGTCTGATAGATTCTATTTGGGTCCTGTTTTTACAGAACCTGCAGTATGCCATTGATTTGTCAATAAGTCGTCTTCTCCATTTTACCTCTCGGGAATACCATACATTAAGCCTGCAACGCATGAGCAAGTCTCTGTAATGGGCAGATGGAAATTTCAACAAGTATGGTGGGAGCGTATTTAAACATATTTAGAAATGTTATTGACACCTAAATAACAAAATGCAAAACTAAGGGAATTGTGTGTGTTATGATATACTGCTCAGTAAGCAAATTCTATGTTGACTTATGGACAGAAAGATTGGCTTATTGTGAAAGATCGGATTCTGTTCCACACAATGCCCCTTTTTGAGTTTATTTGAGGCAGGAGCAGAGCAATCACCAAAAAGGGGGTTTCTCATACAAAGATCCTGACCTCAACTTGACATTTCATCCATCAAGTATAATCAGGTAATTCCATTTCCCCCCTGCTCATTACCCTCCGTTTCCCACCCTTCATTCGCAGTACAATTTGTATCCAGACTATCTGTAATTACCTATCTCTGCTATTGGGAGAATATTTATTGGGGAACATCTTGTGTATATGTTGGCCTATTTTCAAATAAAGTTACTTAACATATGAACCTAACATGCTTCCTTCTGTCCTGGTCTATTCCCCGGGTGAAGCCCACCCATCTTATAACTTCAATTTATGATAAGAAGCAGTGGACAAAGTGCTTGAAAAGAAGTAGTGGAACTATGTTCTCTGCTGGCCTGCCCCTTCTCCCCACAAACCCCATCACTACAGCCTGTCCCATGCACAATACCAGCCCCCAAACATATGGCCTTCTGTTTAAGGGAATGTTCAGTGCAGTGCACTAAAAGTGCAAGTTTCAACTGCTTCCCACTCGTTTATTTTAGAACAAAACCATTCCAGAATGGTTTCTATTTCAAATAAAAGTATGGGAACAGTAAAGCTTAATTTTAAAAATTAGAGGAGCACCGCTCCCACCCACTTCGACCACTGATAATAAGGCAAGCATAGGAGCAATTCTGAGTCTATGTGATTTCGAGTTTCTGAAAGTATGGCCATTATGCTCTCAATCTCATAGATTTCATAAGCCTTTTTGGCCGATTATCTTCGCGTCAGGAGATGCTGTCTTGTACCAGTTTATTGAGAGGCCATCCTCATCATGGGGAGTTCCTTCCTCCCCAAATCTAGGTGTCACACAATAAATGGTTTAATGTCAGTTCTTTATTCAGTCCTATTCCTGATGCATATCATACGCTGTGGATCCCTCCCCCTGAGCTAACAATGAACCAAGAACCAGGCCAGTGTACAAGGAATATATATGTATTTATTTGAATGATAGGTAATAGAAAATCACACTAAAATGTCATACACCACTTTATCAGATGGGGAGCAGGTACAAGTGGATCTATGTCACCTGGCCTAAGCCCCGCCCACCTGGTGCTTTCCTGCCTGCCGTTCTTTTTCCCCACTTAGCAAGCCACGCCCACCTGGTGCCTTCCTGCTTCCCGCTCTTTTTCACCACTTAGCAAGCCACGCCCACCTGGTGCCTTCCTGCTTCCCGCTCTTTTTCACCACTTAGCAAGCCACGCCCACCTGGTGCCTTCCTGCTTGTCACTCTGTTTCCCTACTTAAGGAGCCCTCCAGCTTCTTTTCCTTTGCAGATGGGGAGCAGGTGCAAGTGGATCTAGGTCACCTGGCCTAAGCCCCGTCCACCTGGTGCCTTCCTGCCTGCCGCTCTTTTTGACCACTTAGCAAGCCCCGCCCAACTGGTGCCTTCCTGCTTCCCGCTCTTTTTCACCACTTAGCAAGCAACGCCCACCTGGTTCCTTCCAGCCTGCCGCTCTTTTTCACCACTTAGCAAGCCCCGCCCACCTGGTGCCTTCCTGCTTGCCGCTCTTTTTCACCAATTAGCAAGCCCTGCCCATCTGGTGCCTTCCTGCTTCCCACTCTTTTTCACCACTTAACAAGCCACGCCCACCTGGTGCCTTCCTGCTTGCCGTTCTGTTTCCCTACTTAAGGGGCCCTCCAGCTTCTTTTCCTTTGCAGATGGGGAGCAGGTGCAAGTGGATCTAGGTCACCTGGCCTAAGCCCCGCCCACCTGGTGCCTTCCTGCCTGCTGCTCTTTTTCACCACTTAGCAAGCCCCGCCCAATTGGTGCCTTCCTGCTTGCCGTTCTTTTTCACCACTTAGCAGGCCCCGCCCACCTGGTGCCTTCCTGCTTCCCGCTCTTTTTCACCACTTAGCAAGCCACGCCCACCTGGTGCCTTCCTGCTTGCCGCTCTGTTTCCCTACTTAAGGATCCTCCAGCTTCTTTTCCTTTGCAGATGGGGAGCAGGTGCAAGTGGATCTAGGTCACCTGGCCTAAGCCCCGCCCACCTGCCTGATGCTCTTTTTCACCACTTAGCAAGCCCCACCCACCTGGTGCCTTCCTTCACCATCACTGCCTTTTTGGCCAATGCTGGATTTGACTTTCATGGACTTCATTCATTCATGATGCGTCACTCTTTCTCAACTCTCATGCTGGACTTCCTTTGCATCTTGTACTCATGGTGGCCCTGAATCATGCTGTTCCCATCTTCATCTTGTATTCTGGCTTGCAACATTATGTGTTACTAATTACTTCTGCAATTGTATTCGCTCTCCACTCTTGCTTCTCCACTCTTTTTGACTGCTTACTCTCTTTTCTCTCCTCCTTTCCCTTCGCCCTTTTCCTATCTCCTCCCCTTAATTTCTTCTATGCACTTACTCTATCAGAATTGTCCCTGGACCTAATATGATAGCAACCTCATCTGTTTCCTCTGCCCTCCCATTACTGTTTTTTTCCTCCCCAACACGCCTCCAGCACTATCTGAAATGTCGTCAGGCCTAGTATGATAGTCGCTTGTTTTGTTCCTCCCCTCCCTTTCTGCACCCCTCTCCCTCACCTTTTGTTTTTCTCCAGCTCTACCAGAAATGTCATCAGGCCCAGTACGGTAGTCGCCTATCTCTTTCCATTTCCTTCCCACTCTCCCCCTCCCTTCCTTATCTATGCCTTAGCTCTTGCACTATCTGAAATGTCGTCAGGCCGAGTACGATAGTTAATTTCACATCCTTACTGTTCATGGCCTGTAAGAATGTGGTTGTATTTTCCCTTGTTCCATCCCTTGCCTTGAAGCACTTCGAAACACATTGTGTATAGGCGCTATATAAATAAACGATCATATCTGTGGCACAACACAATACACTTCTCTCTACATATATAACTCACACAATTTGGTTGTGAAAACTTAAACAACAATATTTTACTTTATACAAATTTGAAAAGAAAGGATCATCAGCACTGGTTTCTGGAGTACATAACTTTACATTTGCAATGGTGTACAATTTCGGTTTTCCTGTGTGCTTAAAGGGCTAGCAGTAAATAAACACAGGATGATTTAGCAGTGGGTTTTTCAGACCCCTTCCTACTTTGATCTGTGTTGGGGAAGTTAGACAAAAAAAAGAATGATTTAAGAATTTTCGATTTCAGACCCCCCTCCAATTGAAGGCCTATGTTGGGGAACCTGCATGTTAAAAATAGGGATGATTTGTGAATTTGGGATTTCAGACCCCTTCACTTAAAGGCTCGTGTTGGGGAAGCTAGCAGTTTAGGGATTTTCTTTTAGTTTAGTAGGTTAGGGCCAAAGACACCTATCTTCCTCAAAGAAGTCAGGGTTAACCGGCAAAATAGGATTACCCAATTACATTACAGCCTGTAGTTTTCAGCGCAAACTGGAAATGAGCTTTGTTAATTTCAAATTTGAACAAAAATCACCCTGTGGTGTTCTGCCAAAGGGAATTAATTAAATTAATATTTTTAGTTAAATAGGCCAAGGATCTAAACCATTTTGCCTACTCGCCCCTGCCCACAATAAAGGGAAAGGATTTAAGGCCAGCAGATTCCCCCACCTTAGACTTGACTTGCAAAGGGTTCAATTCTGCTTACATTGAAAACCTCTGTTTGAAGTTCAGGAATGCAAGCTGCATTTCAGGACCTTCTGGAGGGACAGGCCAGGGGTCTGGTCACTTCACTCTCAAGGATGGTGCCCATCTCTCCACCATAGGACCCAGTTCACTTTTGGATCTTCCCAGCAATGGACAGCTCCACCCAGATGCACTCTCAGCAAAAATCTCCTTTTTGTGTTTCCTTGTGGCTGCCAGATGGTAATTTTTAGGAGCTCTCTCTCCCTTCCTCATAATGCATCCACCTTACATACTAGTGATGACACCATCAAGTTTACAATCTTGGCCTGTACTCTTCAAGAGTTCCCGCAAATCGGATTGGACAGTTACTCTTCTCTCTTCTCCCAAATACAACCCCTATCTACGGATTGGTTCAAGAGTCTGGAACAGACATACAACATCTTCTCTTTTAAATCCCTTTTTGTTGGCAAAGCTTAGTTTTGTAGCAAAACTTCATAATTTACTGGTATTTGCCATTTTAGACATATATTCCACGTCAGCTACTCATAGGCAATTTAATAAAATAACTGCCAAGTCTGCATTATGTTGCACGGCTGTGTGGTAATTTTCCACTGTGTACAAAAAAAGCATAATAATAATGAACATGTAATTTACTCTCCACATTCCTAATTTTACCCTCCACCAGTTCACCAACTCTTAAAATCCGGGACAGGTTCAGAGCAGCCAGGAACACCTTTTAGCTCACCATTACAATTCCCAAAGTAGCAGATGGGTGATTTGTATTTCACCCAAATCTCCTGGAAATGATCTAAACAATGACACATCAATCAAGGAAGTACAATTTATGGTTGCTGAGAAAAATACCTAAATGATAATAGTCCTTTTAAATTAATAGGACATCTTTATGTTATGCAAATTGGAGCCCCTCTGGCCCCAGCACCATTTGCCTGTCTTGGCCAGTGTTTTTGTTAGTCTCTTTGTTGTTTTAAGTTCAGGCTGCAGTTCGTAAATACCTGGAATGCACCGGCCACACAGAGATCCCCCACTGCAGACATCTTGCATCCTGTCCTCTCACCTGAAAGGGACCACCTTTTGATCTGAAAAGCTTATATTTTCCTCTATGTTTTCCAGTGTTCAGCATTGATTGCAGCCCCTGTTTTCACCCCCCACCGCCTATATTCTGGTCATGCACCTGCTAGACCATCTGCCCTGCACAGAAATGAGCTTTCAGAGACTCCAAGTCTGTGGGACACTTGGTTTTCAACACCCTGTGGGCAAGACACATTTTATTGCTGTTGTAAACAGTTGTAATGCACAAACCAGGCCTTCAGTGCGGGGAGGCCTTTGTGAAGTTTGCCTATAGACCTATAATTTGTTCTTGGCTGAAGGGAGCTCACAGATTGCATTTTCTAACATCAGCCATTATTTTTTGACATACTGTGTGTTTTACTGATGAGGATTCACTTCACTTTTGCATCATTGGATTTCTTCTTTCTTTTAACACAGTGTTGTTTTTCTTTTGAAAGATGACAGTTGAAAGTACAGGGTTGTTTCTTCCAGTTAGTCATTAATGAAATAAATTATTAATTATCTGGTGTTCATTTTTATGCTGAAAGGTGGGTCGGAATGGTCACAGTGCATCACCTTTTGAGGGGTGACAGTTTCAGTGAAAAATGCTGCATTCAGGTCTCAGCCAGCAATGTGATGCGCTTTTCCAATCTGCATTTGGATTGCATTTTTGTGTGACTTTCAACTGCAGAAAGACACCCACATAGTCTGCCTAAATAGCATGCAGGCTTCTGAATACTGGCAGGACCTTCTCCCAGTGAGCCCTTCAGCTCTGTTGGTTCAGAGCCTTACACCCCACATGTTCCCCCCTGTTCTTCCATGATTCCTTCGTGAGGAAGAGCAGGGCAGAGTGGGGTTTTCATCCAAAGTCCCTTTTCTTTCCGGCTCAATTTCCTTTCGTCCTTGGGTTGGGGGGTGGTGGGTGTAGTACGGCACCCACTTTCTTCCTTCATTAGGGAGTGGGCACTCCAGTCTCCCCTTTCATTTTTGGGTTGGGGTGTAGCACGACACTGCCTTTCTTTTTTCCTTCTGAGGTACCTGGGATTCTCACCAGTCTCCCCTCTTGCCTCCAGGTCGGAAGTGAATGGAGTTCATTATCTAACAAATAGAAAAAAAGAGGTTCAGTACTTTTTACAAAACATATTTCCCCGGAAAGTGGACATTGCATTTGAGAGAAATATTTTACATAGAAACAGACATGACGTTTCAAGACTTCCATTCGAATGATGAAAACATTACATACAACTAGACACAACATTCATCAATTCATCATTACATTTTCAAAGATCATTAATTCAACTACTCACCTTTTATAATTTTCCATCAGCAGTTTTCACTCCTCAGATGGTTCCTCCGCTCAACTTTTATTTGGCTCCTCAATCAGTTGTAAAGCATGTCTGGTATGACAGCTTTTCAACTGATTGATGTCGACCCATTTTCCTTCTGTCTGTTCTCCTTTTGGGATGCAGATCTTGTAGGCAATAGGTGAGATTTATCTACAATTTCAAAGGCACCATGACAAGACAGGAGAAACGTACGCTCTGGGTTTGATTGCTTTGAAAATTGTAAAGTTAAACCTTGTTACCTACTTCATACTCTTTCTTGGTGGTCTTTCCATCATAATAGGTGTCATGATGCCTGCCCCCGGGAAACCAGACCAGGCCCAGCAACCCCGGAAGCAGGCATCATGCCATTCGGATCATGCCCAAAAACCCCAGTTAGGGGCTGTTTGGTGCAGTCCTGGCCATGGGCGCCAGGCTCATTTCTGAAAACTTACCTAGTGCAGACCATGCTGCATACTCACCTGGTGCAGACCATGCTGCACGAAGCCACAAGCCAAATGGGGCTTAGGAGGGTTTCTTTTACCTAAGGGACTACTTTTTCATCGGGGGGGGCTGTGGAAGAATACTTACCTGGGACTTCTTCCTAGGCTATTTAAACCACGCCCGGACAGCCACACGTGCTTCGCGTTATTCTGCATTCAGCAGCGTAATGCTCACCGTGCCTCCAGCATCTTCCAGCTTCAGCCACACCCACTTCAGTCCTGGACCACCTTGAAACGAAAAGAAAGAAGGAGAAGAGGTGCAAACTTGAAACCTTACCTGAATTCTTGATCCATCGCGCCGTCGATCTTGAAGAAGGAGGCATCGCACGCGCATCGTCACGCACCTAGCAGCGCCGCGCTGTACTCACCATCCAGTGCAGCTTTTCCTCACTCCATCGCAGATTCTGCATTTCCAAACTGCTCTCCGATATCTAAGGGGACAAGAAAAGCCAGGTGAGCAGGGGAATGCAAAAGGGGCAATACAAGCTACCCCCAAAGACTTACCGGATTACCACGGGGGGTACTCACCTCATCTCGGGTCGGCACAGTTAACTCTGCATCACCGTCGCACCCCGGCCCCTAAGGGGAAACCACTGGACATTACAAGCTACCCCCCAAAGATTTACCTGATTTACCGCAGGGGGAACTCAACTCATATCGGGTCGGCGCAGTTAACTCTGCATCATCGCTGTACCCCGGTCCCCTAAGGGGAAAACCACTATAGACTTACCTGCCTCTCACCAACTGCCCTTTGGACTCTTCGTGGTTGTTAAGTTGGCAACCTACAAGGAATCGGAGTGAACATCAGACATTTGAACTCTTACAAACTATTGGATCCTAGAGTCAATACTGGAACTCACCAATTCCTCCACGCCAGTGAAGTAACTGGTCATCTACGCGCCCCTGCGCTTGATGCAGGATGGAGAGCCCACCTTTCTAAACCATCAGGTGAGAACAAGAGGGAACATTGGGAGTGGTCAGTGGGCAGACAACGGGAGTGGAAGGTGGGTTAACGCTCGAATTACAGGAGGTTAATTCCCTTTCTCCTTTGCAGAAAGATATTCATACGAGCCGACAAACGAAGTAAGTGGGGGTGTCCAGTCAATCATCGCGGCTCTACGTGGCACCAGGCCGGTCCAGATTGACGTCCCCGTGGGAACCAGGTGGGCGTAACAGAACGCGAAGACTACCCACAAATACCCACCTGGGCGTCATGGAGACCTCGGAAACGGATCAGTTGGCCCAATTATTAGGGGAATTAAGGGCCGAAGTGCATTCCGCCCGTCAAGAAACTAATGCCCTCAGGAGAGAACTGATAGTATCAAAAGAACGAACTGATGATTTGGCCAGACAACTATTGCAAAGCCAGGCTGGACAAACACCTCTACCAGGACTTGGGGCAAGTCCAGCTCCTGTACCACTGAGTAACCCGGTGCAGATAAATCTACCTGGAGCCGTTCCCTTGGCTCCGCCTGAACGCTTTGCCGGAGACCCAAAAAGGTTTGCTATATTCATGAATCAAGGCCGCTTGCACTTTTTATGTAGACCTGGAGCCTTCCCGAACGATCAGGCCAAGGTGGCCTTTGTGCTGTCATATCTCAGCGGCAGTGCGGCGGATTGGTCCATTCCACTAGTCAATCAGGATGACCCGATTCTTCGAGATTTCCAGGGTTTTCGAACAAGCATGGTAAGACTATTCGCCCGACACTCCCAAGGACAGGCTTTGGATAACGAACTTTTATCCTTACGGCAAGGAAATCAGGATCTTTTATCTTACATTGCAACCTTTAACAGATTAGTAGTGGAAACCGAATGGCCTGAAGCCAAGCGAATCACATTATTCCATCGAGGGCTTCGAGGAGAACTCAAAGATGTTTTAGCCCAAATAGTGAGCCCGCCTCAGGACTGTGCTGAATATATAGATTTAGTGGTCCAGTTGGATCACAGACTTCAAACCAGAAAAGCTGACCGAATCAAGTTTGAAAATAGGGTGTTGATTAAAACCCACGTAAGCTCCAAGGGAGTAGATGCCCCAGAACCTATGCAACTTGGAGGGGTTAGAGGAACCCTAACGCAGAAGGAAAGAGAAAGAAGACGACAACTGCAATTATGTCTCTATTGCGGAGCTACCGGTCATTTCCTTCGTAACTGCCCAGTAAAACCACCCAAGAAAACAAAAGGAGCAGCAGACGAAAGCCATTTAGAACCTGACTCGGGAAACGATCAAGCATGGCAAGTGTAGAGGTCCGCTTGCCGAGCCTAAAGAAGGACACTCTGACCTCGCATTTCACCATACCCATGGTCCTTGTAGATCCAGAGCAACCATCACGCATGCACGCAGCAAAGGCATACGTTGATAGTGGAGCCATAGGAAACTATTTGGACAGTGAATTGGCTTCCAATATGAATCTATCTCTCATCCGAAAGATCACTGCCGATGTCGTCACCACAGTGGATGGACCGGAAATTGTCTCTGGGCCCGTAACTCATTCCACTGCAGAAATGACATTGCTGGGTGAAGATGGGCACCAAGAGGTTATTGTTTTTGATTTGATCAAGGCCCCACAGTTCCAACTAATACTGGGAATACCTTGGTTAGAAAAACATAATCCCTGCATTAATTGGTGAGAGAAGAGACTAACCTTCCCCGAATGTGCTCACACCTGCTACCCTAAGAAAACTCAAAACTCAGTCCTGGCCCCAGTAATCCCAGCTGCCATGCAAGTACCTGCTGAATACCAAGACTTTCAGGATGTCTTCCAAAAGGAACAGGCAAACACTTTACCACCTCACAGATCGTATGATTGTCAAATCGATCTTATACCGGGAGCACAACCACCTTGCAGCAGAATCTATGCCCTTACGGAACCCGAAAATCTCCACTTGCGTCAGTACCTTGACCAGTACCTTGCTAATGGTTTCATTCGCTCGTCCAAGTCCCCTGCATCTTCAGCTTTGTTCTTCGTACCAAAAAAGGAAGGCGACCTTAGAACATGCATAGACTACCGCGCTCTGAATCAGATAACCATCAAGAATCGATACCCATTGCCTTTGATACCAGAACTACTAGACCAGGTGAAGGACGCTTGTATATACACTAAACTAGACCTTCGGGGGACATATCATCTGGTACGTGTCAAAGAGGGCGATGAATGGAAGACTGCTTTTCGCACCAAGTACGGATTATTTGAGTACCAGGTGATGCCTTTCGGACTATGCAATGCACCAGCAGCCTTCCAATTCTTCATGAATGATGTCCTCCGAGAGCTCATCGATGTTTGTGTGGTCGTTTACATCGACGATATCTTAGTATACTCCTTATCAGAAACTGATCATGTAAAACACGTCCGAGCAGTCCTAGAGAAGTTACGCCAGCATAAACTATATGCTAAACTGGAAAAGTGCGTCTTTCACACTACGGAAGTGGAATTCCTTGGATTTATTCTGACCCCGAGAGGAATCAGGATGGATACACGTAAGGTGGACGCAATTCTTAATTGGCCTTCGCCAACTTCAGTCAAAGGCGTCCAAAGCATGCTTGGCTTTGCCAATTTCTACTGCAGGTTTATCCCAGACTTCTCACACATTGTGCATCCCATTACAACGCTATTGCGAAAGAATAAACGCTTTGTGTGGACAGAGGAAGCCGAAAACGCCTTCCAAGAGTTAAAAGCGAAATTCACATCTACCCCTGTATTAAGACACCCGCGCCCTGAGCTTCCATACATAGTGGAAACAGATGCATCCAGTTCAGCCATGGGAGCGGTGCTCTCCCAAAGGGATCCCGAAACTAACCAGCTTCATCCAGTGGCATTATGGTCAAAGAGGTTTTCGGCTCCCGAATTAAACTATGCCATTACCGACAAGGAGCTATTAGCCATCAAGTCCACCTTCAAGGCTTGGTGGCACTATCTGCTGGGTGCCAGACATACCATCACAGTCGTCACCGATCACCGAAACTTGCAATACCTAAAGACAGCTAAGGCCCAATCTTCACGCCAACTCCGTTGGGCATTATTCTTCGCCGAGTTTGACTTTGTAATAACCTATCGACCAGGTTGTAAAAATGGTAAAGCAGACGCCTTGTCCCGAATTGGAATGGGAGAAACAGAAATAGCCTTAGAACCAGTACCCATAATTCCTGAACAAAGGATCCTTGGCCTGACGTCCATACATTCACTGGAGGACATTCAAGAAAAGATCCATGAGCTCTTTGATTCAGTTGCCTTACAGGACTGGGCCAAGAAAGGTCCAGAGTATTCTGTCACCGGTGATTTACCTTATTACCAAGGCCGGCTATTTCTGCCACAAAAGGAACTACAAGAACTTGTCATTTCCCGGTACCATGATACCTTACTGGAAGGACATCCTGGTATTGCAAAAACTGAAGCAAAAATTAAGAAACAATTCTGGTGGCCCACCTGGCGCAAAGACATTAAATTGTTTGTCATGACTTGTGGCATTTGCGCCCAAAATAAAAGTCAAAAGAAAAGACCCGCTGGACTATTGCAACCTTTGGATATCCCACCCACTCCTTGGCATACCTTGTCATTAGACTTTATAACAGATCTACCCCCGTGCAATGGCTTTTATACCATTTTAGTTATTGTAGACCTTTTTTCCAAAATGGCTCACTTTATTCCTTTAAAAGGGATACCTTCAGCTTTAGTCCTGGCCAAAGAGTTCCTTGAAAACATTGTTCACCTACACGGCTTTCCATCCGTGTTGATTTCGGACCGGGGCAGTCAATTCATTTCGCATTTTTGGAAAAAATGTTGCCAATTGGCGCAGATAGATGTTAGGCTTTCCACCAGTCACCACCCTCAGACCGACGGTCAAACAGAGAGGACCAACCAGACTCTTGAGCAGTACTTGCGTTGTATGCTACATCAGTCTGAGGGTACTTGGAAAGACATTCTTTGGATTGCCGAGTATGCGTACAATAATTCTGTACACTCGGGAACCGGACAAAGTCCTTTTTTTACCATCTATGGACATCATCCTCGAACCTCGGACCTTGATTCGCCCCAACACTTGGAGATGCCTGCGGTGGACCATCTCCACACTGTTATTACACAAGCCTTTAAGGAAGCAACTGCACATTTGCGAAAGGCTAAGGAAAAATACAAGAAAGATGCGGATCTGCACAGGAGTGAAGCACCGCAATACCAGATAGGGGACCAAGTATGGTTGGCCACTAAGCACATCCCACTCAAGGGAACACAGACCTTTAACCATAGGTATTTAGGACCTTACTCCATCAAGGCCATCATTAACCCGGTGGCTGTCAAGTTGGACCTACCTGCTCATATGCGGATTCATCCCGTTTTTCACGTATCCCTTTTGAAGCCAGTACAACCAGGAACAAGACTAACCAAACCTCTGGACCCCATCCTCATAGACGGAGAGCCCGAATTTGAGGTTAAGAGCATCTTGGACTCAAAAAAAGTGAGATCAAAAATCTTTTATCTAATCGACTGGAAAGGCTACGGTCCTCAGGAAAGGTCTTGGGAACCTAGTGACCACGTGCATGCACCTCAATTAGTGAAGAGGTTCCACCGAGAATTTCCTAACAAACCAAGGCCAGGGGAAAGAACGACTTTAGGAGGGGCCTTGAGGGGGAGTGCTGTCCTGATGCCTGCCCCCGGGAAACCAGACCAGGCCCAGCAACCCCGGAAGCAGGCCTCATACCATTCGGAGCATGCCCAAAAACCCCAGTTAGGGGCTGTTTGGGTGCAGTCCTGGACCTAGGGCGCCAGGCTCATAAGGATAAAGTCAGTCCTGGCGCCATGGGTGCCAGGCTCATTTCTGAAAACTTACCTAGTGCAGACCATGCTGCATACTCACCTGGTACAGACCATGCTGCACGAAGCCACAAGCCAAATGGGGCTTAGGAGGGACTCTTTTACCTAAGGGACTACTTTTTCATCGGGTGGGGGCTGTGGAACAATACTTACCTGGGACTTCTTCCTAGGCTATTTAAACCACACCCGGACAGCCACACGTGCTTCGCATTATTCTGCATTCAGCAGCGTAATGCTCACCGTGCCTCCAGCATCTTCCAGCTTCAGCCACACCCGCTTTAGTCCTGGACCACCTGGAAACGAAAAGAAAGAAGGAGAAGAGGTGCAAACTTGAAACCTTACCTGAATTCTTGATCCATTGCGCCGTTGATCTTGAAGAAGGAGTCATCGCACACGCATCGTCACGCACCTAGCAGCGCCGCGCTGTACTCACCATCCAGTGCAGCTTTTCCTCACTCCATCGCAGACTCTGCATTTCCAAACTGCTCTCCGATATCTAAGGGGACAAGAAAAGCCAGGTGAGCAGGGGAATGCAAAAGGGGCAATACAAGCTACCCCCAAAGACTTACCGGATTACCACGGGGGGTACTCACCTCATCTCGGGTCGGCGCAGTTAACTCTGCATCACCGCCGCACCCCGGCCCCTAAGGGGAAACCACTGGACATTACAAGCTACCCCTCAAAGACTTACCTGATTTACCGCAGGGGGAACTCACCTCATATCGGGTCGGCGCAGTTAACTCTGCATCATCGCCGTACCCCAGCCCCTAAGGGGAAAACCACTATAGACTTACCTGCCTCTCACGAACTGCCCTTTGGACTCTTCGTGGTGATTAAGTTGGCAACCTACAAGGAATCGGAGTGAACATTAGACATTTGAACTCTTACAAACTATTGGATCCTAGAGTCAATACTGGAACTCACCAATTCCTCCACGCCAGTGAAGTAACTGGTCATCCACGCACCCTTGCGCTCGATGCAGGATGGAGAGCCAACCTTTCTAAACCATCAGGTGAGAACAAGAGGGAACATCGGGAGTGGTCAGTGGGCAGACAACGGGAGTGGAAGGTGGGTTAACGCTCGAATTACGGGAGGTTAATTCCCTTTCTGCTTTGCAGAAAGATATTCATACGAGCCGACAAACGAAGTAAGTGGGGGTGTCCAGTCAATCATCTCGGCTAGACGTGGCACCAGGCCGGTCCAGATCGACGTCCCCGTGGGAACCAGGTGAGCGTAACAGAACGCGAAGACTACCCTCAAATACCCACTTGGGCATCATGGAGACCTCGGAAACGGATCAGTTGGCCCAATTATTAGGGGAATTAAGGGCCGAAATGCATTCCGCCCGTCAAGAAACTAATGCCCTCAGGAGAGAACTGATAGTATCAAAAGAACGAACTGATGATTTGGCCAGACAACTATTGCAAAGCCAGGCTGGACAAACACCTCTACCAGGACTTGGGGCAAGTCCAGCTCCTGTACCACTGAGTAACCCGGTGCAGATAAATCTACCTGGAGCCATTCCCTTGGCTCCGCCTGAACGCTTTGCCGGAGACCCAAAAAGGTTTGCTATATTCATGAATCAATGCCGCTTGCACTTTTTATGTAGACCTGGAGCCTTCCCGAACGATCAGGCCAAGGTGGCCTTTGTGCTGTCATATCTCAGCGGCAGTGCGGCGGATTGGTCCATTCCACTAGTCAATCAGGATGACCCGATTCTTCGAGATTTCCAGGGTTTTCGAACAAGCATGGAAAGACTATTCGCCCGACACTCCCAAGGACAGGCTTTGGATAACGAACTTTTATCCTTACGGCAAGGAAATCAGGATCTTTTATCTTACATTGCAACCTTTAACAGATTAGTAGTGGAAACCGAATGGCCTGAAGCCAAGCGAATCACATTATTCCATCGAGGGCTTCGAGGAGAACTCAAAGATGTTTTAGCCCAAATAGTGAGCCCGCCTCAGGACTGTGCTGAATATATAGATTTAGTGGTCCAGTTGGGTCACAGACTTCAAACCAGAAAAGCTGACCGAACCAAGTTTGAGAATAGGGTGTTGATTAAAACCGACGTAAGCTCCAAGGGAGTAGATGCCCCAGAACCGATGCAACTTGGAGGGGTTACAGGACCCCTAACGCAGAAGGAAAGAGAAAGAAGACGACAACTGCAATTATGTCTCTATTGCGGAGCTACCGGCCATTTCCTTCGGAACTGCCCAGTAAAACTACCCAAGAAAACAATAGGAGCAGCAGACGAAAGCCATTTAGAACCTGATTTGGGAAACGATCAAGCCCGGCAAGTGTACAGGTCCGCTTGCCGAGCCTAAAGAAGGACACTCTGACCTTGCATTTCACGATACCCATGGTCCTTGTAGATCCAGAGCAACCATCACGCATGCACGTGGTAAAGGCATACGTTGATAGTGGAGCCATAGGAAACTATTTGGACAGTGATTTGGCTTCCAGGATGAATCTATCTCTCATCCGAAAGACCACTGCCGATGTCGTCACCACAGTGGATGGAACGGAAATTGTCTTTGGGCCCGTAACTCATTCCACTGCAGAAATGACATTGCTGGGTCAAGATGGGCACCGAGAGGTTATTGTGTTTGATTTGATCAAGGCCCCACAGTTCCAACTAATACTGGGAATACCTTGGTTAGAAAAACATAATCCCTGCATTGATTGGCGAGAGAAGAGACTAACCTTCCCAGAATGTGCTCACACCTGCTACCCTAAGAAAACTCAAAACTCAGTCCTGGCCCCAGGAATCATCCCAGCTGCCATGCAAGTACCTGCTGAATACCAAGACTTTCAGGATGTCTTCCAAAAGGAACAGGCAAACACTTTACCACCTCACAGATCGTATGATTGTCAAATAGATCTTGTACCGGGAGCACAACCAAATTGCAGCAGAATCTATGCCCTTACGGAACCCGAAAATCTCCACTTGCGTCAGTACCTTGACCAGTACCTTGCTAATGCTTTCATTCGCCCGTCCAAGTCCCCTGCATGTTCAGTTTTGTTCTTCGTACCAAAAAAGGAAGGCGACCTTAGAACATGCATAGACTACCGCGCTCTGAATCAGATAACCATCAAGAATCGATACCCATTGCCTTTGATACCAGAACTACTAGACCAGGTGAAGGACGCTTGTATATACACTAAACTAGACCTTCGGGGGGGCATATCATCTGGTACATGTCAAAGAGGGCGATGAATGGAAGACTGCTTTTCGCACCAAGTACGGATTATTTGAGTACCAGGTGATGCCTTTCGGACTATGCAATGCACCAGCAGCCTTCCAATTCTTCATGAATGATGTCCTCCGAGAGCTCATCGATGTTTGTGTGGTTGTTTACATCGACGATATCTTAGTATACTCCTTATCAGAAACTGATCATGTAAAACACGTCCGAGCAGTCCTAGAGAAGTTACGCCAGCATAAACTATATGCTAGACTGGAAAAGTGCGTCTTTCACACTACGGAAGTGGAATTCCTTGGATTTATTCTGACCCCGAGAGGAATCAGGATGGATACACGTAAGGTGGACGCAATTCTTAATTGGCCTTCGCCAACTTCAGTCAAAGGCGTCCAAAGCATGCTTGGCTTTGCCAATTTCTACCGCAGGTTTATCCCGGACTTCTCCCACATTGTGCATCCCATTACAACGCTATTGCGAAAGAATAAATGCTTTGTGCGGACAGAGGAAGCCGAAAACGCCTTCCAAGAGATAAAAGCAAAATTCACATCTGCCCCTGTATTAAGACACTCGCGCCCTGAGCTTCCATACATAGTGGAAACAGATGCATCCAGTTCAGCCATGGGAGCGGTGCTCTCCCAAAGGGATCCCGAAACTAACCAGCTTCATCCAGTGGCATTATGGTCAAAGAAGTTTTCGGTTCCCGAATTAAACTATACCATTACCGACAAGGAGCTATTAGCCATCAAGTCCACCTTCAAGGCTTGGCGGCACTATCTGCTGGGTGCCAGACATACCATCACAGTCATCACCGATCACCGAAACTTGCAATACCTAAAGACAGCTAAGGCCCAATCAGCGCGCCAACTCCGTTGGGCATTATTCTTCGCTGAGTTTGACTCTGTAATAACCTATCGACCAGGTTTTAAAATGATAAAGCAGATGCCTTGTCCCGAATTGGAATGGGAGAAACAGAAATAGCCTTAGAACCAGTACCCATAATTCCCGAACAAAGGATCCTTGGCCTGACGTCCATATATTCACTGGAGGACATTCAAGAAAAGATCCACCAGCTCTTTGATTCAGTTGCCTTACAGGACTGGGCCAAGAAAGGTCCAGAGTATTCTGTTACCGGTGATTTACCTTATTACCAAGGCTGGCTATTTCTGCCACAAAAGGAACTACAAGAACTTGTCATTTCCCGGTACCATGATACCTTACTGGAAGGACATCCTGGTATTGCAAAAACTGAAGCAAAAATTAAGAAACAATTCTGGTGGCCCACCTGGCGCAAAGACATTAAAGACATGACTTTAATGTTTGTCATGACTTGCGGCATTTGCGCCCAAAATAAAAGTCAAAAGAAAAGACCCGCTGGACTATTGCAACCTTTGGATATCCCACCCACTCCTTGGCATACCTTGTCATTAGACTTTATAACAGATCTACCCCCATGCAATGGCTTTTATACCATTTTAGTTATAGTAGACCTTTTTTCCAAAATGGCTCACTTTATTCCTTTAAAAGGGATACCTTCAGCTTTAGTCCTGGCCAAAGAGTTCCTTGAAAACATTGTTCGCCTACACGGCTTTCCATCCGTGTTGATTTCGGACCGGGGCAGTCAATTAATTTCGCATTTTTGGAAAAAATGTTGCCAATTGGCGCAGATAGATGTTAGGCTTTCCACCAGTCACCACCCTCAGACCGACGGTCAAACAGAGGGGACCAACCAGACTCTTGAGCAGTACTTGCGTTGTATGCTACATCAGTCTGAGGGTACTTGGAAAGACATTCTTTGGATTGCCGAGTATGCGTACAATAATTCCGTACACTCGGGAACCGGACAAAGTCCTTTTTTTACCATCTATGGACACCATCCTCGAACCTCGGACCTTGATTCGCCCCAACACTTGGAGATGCCTGCGGTGGACCATCTCCACACTGTTATTACACAAGCCTTTAAGGAAGCAACTGCACATTTGCAAAAGGCTAAGGAAAAATACAAGAAAGATGTAGATCTGCACAGGAGTGAAGCACCGCAATACCAGATAGGGGACCAAGTATGGTTGGCCACTAAGCACATCTCACTCAAGGGAACACGGACCTTTAACCATAGGTATTTAGGACCTTACTCCATCAAGGCCATCATTAACCCGGTGGCTGTCAAGTTGGACCTACCTGCTCATATGCGGATTCATCCCGTTTTTCACGTATCCCTTTTGAAGCCAGTACAACCAGGAACAAGACTAACCAAACCTCTGGACCCCATCCTCATAGACGGAGAGCCCGAATTTGAGGTTAAGAGCATCTTGGACTCAAAAAAAGTGAGATCAAAAATCTTTTATCTAATCGACTGGAAAGGCTACGGTCCTCAGGAAAGGTCTTGGGAACCTAGTGACCACGTCCATGCATCTCAATTAGTGAAGAGGTTCCACCGAGAATTTCCTAACATACCAAGGCCAGGGGAAAGAACGACTTTAGGAGGGGCCTTGAGGGGGAGTGCTGTCATGATGCCTGCCCCCGGGAAACCAGACCAGGCCCAGCAACCCCGGAAGCAGGCCTCATGCCATTCGGAGCATGCCCAAAAACCCCAGTTAGGGGCTGTTTGGGTGCAGTCCTGGCGCCTGGGGCGCCAGGCTCATAAGGATAAAGTCAGTCCTGGCGCCATGGGCGCCAGGCTCATTTCTGAAAACTTACCTAGTGCAGACCATGCTGCATACTCACCTGGTGCAGACCATGCTGCACAAAGCCACAAGCCAAATGGGGCTTAGGAGGGACTCTTTTACCTAAGGGACTACTTTTACATCGGGTGGGGGCTGTGGAAGAATACTTACCTGGGACTTCTTCCTAGGCTATTTAAACCACGCCCGGACAGCCACACGTGCTTCGCGTTATTCTGCATTCAGCAGCGTAATGCTCACTGTGCCTCCAGCATCTTCCAGCTTCAGCCACACCCGCTTCAGTCCTGGACCACCTGGAAAAGAAAAGAAAGAAGGAGAAGAGGTGCAAACTTGAAACCTTACCTGAATTCTTGATCCATCGCGCCGTCGATCTTGAAGAAGGAGGCATCGCACGCGCATCGTCACGCACCTAGCAGCGCCGCGCTGTACTCACCATCCAGTGCAGCTTTTCCTCACTCCATCGCAGACTCTGCATTTCCAAACTGCTCTCTGATATCTAAGGGGACAAGAAAATCCAGGTGAGCAGGGGAATGCAAAAGGGGCAATACAAGCTACCCCCAAAGACTTACCGGATTACCACGGGGGGTACTCACCTCATCTCGGGTCGGCGCAGTTAACTCTGCATCACCGCCGCACCCTGGCCCCTAAGGGGAAAACCACTATAGACTTACCTGCCTCTCACCAACTGCCGTTTGGACTCTTCGTGGTGGTTAAGTTGGCAACCTACAAGGAATCGGAGTGAACATCAGACATTTGAACTCTTACAAACTATTGGATCCTAGAGTCAATACTGGAACTCACCAATTCCTCCACGCCAGTGAAGTAACTGGTTATCTACGCGCCCCTGCGCTCGATGCAGGATGTAGAGCCCACCTTTCTAAAACATCAAGTGAGAACAAGATGGAACATCGGGAGTGGTCAGTGGGCAGACAACGGGAGTGGAAGTTGGGTTAACGCTCAAATTACGGGAGGTTAATTCCCTTTCTCCTTTGCAGAAAGATATTCATACGAGCTGACAAACAAAGTAAGTGGGGGTGTCCAGTCAATCATCTCGGCTCTACGTGGCACCAGGCTGGTCCAGATCGACGTCCCCGTGGGAACCAGGTGAGCGTTATAATAGGTCTTTCTTCCTTCATCCAACTTTTCTAAGTTGCGCTGATCATAAGCAAAAGCGTGCTGGAGGTACTTCCTTACATTTTCAATGTACTCATGAGTAGTGGACTCATTTATCAGTGTCTGCTCCTGAGTTCTGTAGAGCAGATATTGAGGTAACACCATTTTTTGTCCAGTCATGAGCTCGAATGGAGGCATCTTTGTTGCAGAAGATGGTATAGACCTAATAGCCACCAGGACAAGCAGTAATCAGATGTGCCAACTGGGTACAGAGTCTGCCACAAACCTATTTAAAATGCTCACAATTGTTTTCTTTTTACCCCTAGAATCTCCCACATTATCTCCATCACCTCACTGGTAAAATGGTTTCCTCAGTCCAGCTCAATCCTTTGTGGGAGGCCAAAATGAGAGAAGGTGTGGTTCATCATTATTTCAGCAGCAGCTGTCTCTGCCTTTCAATGCGTGGCTGGAAGACACTCTACCCACTTTGTGAACAAGCATGTCACAGTCAACATGTACTTGTTTCCTCTAGAGGAGCAAATCACTGGCCCAATGAAATCCACTTTTAAATCTGACCAAGGCAGTGTAATTTCTCAGAGGTCATAAACGTATAAATATGTATTTGTGGGAAAATTAGATTCTAGTTCTAGGAGTTAGGGGAGGTTCTTAGGCATTGTAAAAGTAACACCATAAAACTTGACAGCCTTTTCTGTTATCCAACCAGCAAAGAGGAAGGCGGAAACTATGCTCTTGCCCTATCACAGCATCAGGGGTGTGGACAGGAAGACTGCCCCTGCCATATAATTTAGTGTTGTCATTTGGCATGATATATAAGGGAACCTGACAGCACACAGACGGACACTAATTTCTGATTTCTTCCTGAATTTCTGCGTGTTGCCCTGATCCTGAATTCGCCATCCTTGTTCCTGATTCCTGATTTTCCTTACAAAGCTAAGGCCTCAGCATTGCTGAACTCCTTTTCAGCTATGCCTCAAAATTCTGAGACAAATCCCAAAACCCCAGGGAAGCATCTTGATCCAGTTTGGCTTGCTTCTACTAAGTGCATGCCTGCCGCAAACGTGCCATCTACTGATCCCGAGTCTCCAGTGACCAGTGTGGTAACCAGAAGGCTCAATCCAGTCCAGTGCGTCCAGGTGACCAGAACCGCCCAGCTGACCTTATCCCACCAGATGTGCTCTGCTGTCCTTTGTTAGACTGATCAGTGTGATGAACAGAACCCTTGATGGTCCAAAATCCTAAATTAAAGTGGACTGTAAGTATTAATAGGAAGAATAGAAAATCCTAGCATATCTTGCCTTGTTTTGTTCCATCCCATCTTTAAACCCTCCTATCCTTACCTTAATAACTTGTAACATTGTCCGAATCCTTACTGCTATCCTATAATTGATTTATCTTGCAAGGCTCCATTTCTTTAGTCATTTAGAGCTTGTGTAAATCTTAAGTTATCCATCCTACTTCGAGTGATCCGACTGGTTCCGCCAGGAGAGGACACTGGGGATTTGGTGTTGAAGTCATGAATCAACTCCAGAGCTTACCTTGTCCCTCCTTGGTATTCTAGCCGGAATGCTCTGGTCATACAGTAACACTATAGTAAATATTTCTTGTCCAAACTGAGTTCTTTTCTGTTTTCATTGCCCGATTTTTCTAAAAACGCCTCTCATTCAACCTTGCATATCTTCCTCAGTTTAATAACTAGAGACTTCATTTCAACTCTGACTTATACATAAGACCAGTAGCTACATCCCAACACAAATAGCACACTAATAAATCAATATATTTTACCCATTCTTCTTAAAAACCGTTTAGTGAATTTTAGGCGGGAATCTCCATTTCTGCAAAGTTTTACACGTGTGATTTTCAATTTAAATTATTTTCAAACTGCTATTAAGATTCAAAATGTTTACTTGTGTTCAAACACTATAGCTCATGATTGTTAACATCTTTTCAATGTTGCGCCCATAGAAATTTGTATTGATTTAAGAACTTTTCATTGTTTTGCTAAGCCATTTTCGAATGTCATTTTAAAAGTGTAAAATTTCCAACCCGTTTTTCTCTCTTGTTTGGGGAGGGAATGTTTTATTCAAATTCTGTTTACTGTGCTTTATTCCTGAATACCTGCTGCTTCCTTACATCTGTTTAGAATTGTTTATTTGTGAGTTGAGGAATGTTGCAGGGGGAAATCCTGACTTAAGTGCTATCTTTGCAAACATGCCAAAAGTGTTCTTTTCTCTGGTGTTTTCCTTCTGTGTTGCTAAAAGTGAATTTAACTGCCTTACATACTTTTTTATTGGTTATTGTCACCACATTGGTGATTGCTGCTCCCTATTAAAAAGAATATGTTATTTAATTTGAATTTTAAATAAATAAATAAATATTACCTTTACCAACCAGCCTGATTCCTGGTCCATTGTGACCTGAGGTATTTTGAGAAGGTGTGTGATATGAGTGGTATATCACTCAGAATATTGAACCTATAGACATAATAAAATAAGTATTTAATTTGTGCGCAGCATAATAGGCTGAGACCAGGGTGTATCGCCTGATTGAAATACTTAACATTATTAAAAGTTCATTTTGTTGGTGGTGCACTGCAGTGAGGATGGCTTGATGAACGGCCATCAACTCTGCAACTTGACTACTCAGGGGTCCTATTTTGTAACCTACAGAGGGTTTGGGGTATCATTCACCCAAGTATTCCCAATGCCAGCCACCAGTTCTTTTTCCTTGTTGTTGTCAACATGGTAGGAACACCCACCCACATAAACTGTGGATATCCCCTGACACATGTTTTCTTCACAGACCTTGTTAAGTATGCCTCTATGTTGTTGTTGGTCATTAGACTTTCATCCTCGAGACAGTTTTCTTGAACACAATCATGCAAGTCTGCCAAACCTTTCACTAGGGGACTCTTCTTGTGTTGGTCATATCTAACCTCCACAGGAAAGCTTTGCATGGACAGAATCCAGGAAATAATTCTGGAGTAATTCTGAAATTACTAACGTTCCCGGCCCGGATTCTGGCACTTTGTAGATATTGCAAGGGTTTGTGAGGAGTCTCGACAATGATGTTCTCCCTTCGGAATGGCATTAATTCTTCAATGCCCACACCGTTGCTAGGAGTGCCTTCTTGAAGTCCTTCTTGAAGTCATTTAATTTTCGTCCACAGAGGAAAATATCTTACTCGCGTACGCTATGACTTTGTCGACTTTGTCATGCTTTTGATACAACACCTCTGTTAGGCAAGTATCTGAGAACCCTGTCTCCAGGATGAACTTGTTTTTCATTATGGGGTAAACCAAACAAGGAGCCTGAGAAAGGCTTCTTTTCAGTTGTTTCACTGCCTCTGTGTGTTCTGGAACCCACTCCTACTTGACTCTGGCCTTTAATAAATGGACCAAGGGTCGAGTGACCTCTCCATAGTCTTCAATGAACAACTGACTATAATTAGTGAGTCCAAGAAGGCTTCTTAATCCTCGCAGAGTGGGAGGGTCTTTTAATTTCATTAAAGCTTCTTAGCCTGGTGATTAAGACCCCCCGGGGTGATCTTGTGCCGTAAGAAGCTCACACGGGTCTTATACCACTGTTCCTTCTGAAAGGATAGTTTTGCTTAGGTTTTCTGCAACTGTGTTAACATAGCAGACTTCTGCTATACGTTCCTCCACAGTTGAGCTCTTGATCAGAACATCATCCACATAGGCCAGGTTTCCCCTTTCGACCAATTTTGGCATGGCCTTATGCAGAAAGATGTTGCACTCATTGCTGGAGTTTATGTATCCAAAGGGGGTTCGGGTTCATATGTACTGCTACCCCCCAAAGGTAAATGCCAGCTTGTACTGGTCTTCCCTACTCAATACTACTTTCCAGTAAATTCAGCGGTATCCTCCAGTTGGGTGGCAAGATCTCTTTTGATGGTGTTGAACTGGACAGTAGGTTCCAGGATTTGAAGTAGTGGCCCTTTACTCTAACCACTACCTCTCCTTCTTATGTAACAGGTCACCTCTTCCACCCCGTAGTGGCAGGAAGAGTACACCATGAAATTCCCCCCGTGCCTAGTCAAAATCTTTTCTGGAGGACTATCGTTGCTGATGCCGAAACAGTTGTTTTGGATTGGTCCCATGATTTCATTATTAAATCAATAGAATATTGTTGGGCATCAACCATCATTCCAATAAAGGTATCTGCACCCAAAGTGATACTTCGAGGGGCGCTTTTATACACCAATATTCAAATGGTGTTGTGTTCTAGATCTACTAGAGGTGTCAGATTTAAATACAAAGCTTTTTGTTGGAGAACGGAATTTAAATTTATATAGGCATCCTGATGTTTGAGGTTCTGTTCTCACTTAACTTTGAGGGGAATAGTGATTTGTTGCACTTGTCCTGGATTGGTAACTTCTTCTCGTTCTTGAACTTCAACGGCATAAGGCAGTAATTGAGCTGTCCGAAAATGCTTTTTCCGTGCTGTCAATGTCCATGGGGTGCCCCCCCCAGTCATGACCAGGCTTTATTATTAATTAGGTCTGAATTGATTGCAAATCGATTGAGAATGTCATTGCCTAAATAAAAGGCAGAAGCGACATCTCTCACGACCCAACAATTGTGCACTATGCTTTTGCCACCAATTGACATTTTTAGAATTCACCTGCCAGGCAGGAGGCACTTGGAATTTGGGATTTCCATGACTATTTCCTATTTGTCAATCAATTTAAAGGTGGGAATGGTCTGATCTTTTGGGAGTTTCCTGAATAATCATCTTCTGATGAAGCTCCTTCTTTTAATCAAGCATACTCTGGCGATCACCGGTTCCTCCCCCTCATTTAACTAAATGGGGAAATCAACTGTTTGCCCTTTATCTGAATGTCTGACAGACTTTGAGCAGGTTCTTCCTTGCCAGCTTTCACAGGACTGAAGGTTTCTTCAGATTTTGGACTGGTGCAAAATATTAGGGTGTTCCCTTCTAGTGTGGATTGCCACTTAAAACTGGGAGGAAGGTTTATTTTCAAGAATGGAGAAGGGTTCCCATCACCAGTTTGTTCTCCTACAGCGATGACTGTGATGTCTGGGACTTGGGTATTCTTGAAATGGAACTCTACATTCTCAGATCATTGATCAATTAAATTACAGTTACCATTCATGCTTACATAATTGGTACTCATTTTTAATTTTATAGGCCGGTTAGTCTGGGTTCAGATGACTTTGTTTACACAGTCGTTTAGAGGTGATAACCTGCTCAGGATATCATAACCCAGTAAGCAAAGTGAGTCCTGTCACAACTATCAACGGATATTTAACTCAATGTTGCCCAATTTTTATTTTCAGATCCGCAGTCCCTTCTACAGAACTGTCATTCCCATCGAGATTTTGGTGTTGTCTGGGAAGTGGTGTGAGGGGAATTTGGTAGCCCTCCCACTGTCCTGTTTTTACTTGGCTAAAGGCCTATCTGGACAGCAGGGTGGCTTGGTATCCAGTATCCACCAGAGCTGATAATTCACACCGACCCTGCACCTTGACTGGCACATAAAATTGACCTTCTTTCTCTTCCAAAGTGCAAAGAAAGTGTGAGTCATTTGACATCCAGATGGTCATTTTCTTAATATTTAACTCCGACACCATGTGATCTTGGTCAATTTTTGGTGGCGAAGATCAGGAATCTGTGAAGAAAATGTTATATCTACCAATGGGCAGATTAGGGGAGTCCTCTTTCTCCTCTAATTAATTATTGTCCCCCTTTTCATGTGGCAAATTTCAGAAACTGTTTGGGGGAAGGCAAACTCTGCTTCTATTCTATCTGGCTCACATTTTGGGGGTTAAATTGTTTCTTGTTCCGGGTCGGTCTCCATACTTACCTGTTCCACTCGGTGTCTTTTGAGACCCATTTTTATTTGGGAGGGATCCTTCATTTTTGAAAGAGAGGGTATGCTCACCTTGTTAAACAGTAATTATATAGTACCTCCTTAATATTTATATTGGCCTAAGCCTAGTCACGCTACAAGGAAAACCGTGTTGCAAAGTTCCAATTTTAGGTTAGCTTCGCCGCCATTTTAAGATTCATCCACCATTTTGATTTCTACTCGTGTGTTCTTCGTTCTAAAATGGTGGACTATGTTTTCAGCCTGCAACCAAGCTTCCTGACCTTTGAGTAGTGTTAATGTTCAGGCTGTCCGAGAGCCGACTGTTTAGACTAGGCAATAAGACCTTGCACTGCATATGATCTGTTGTTTAAGTGTTGTCTGCGCTCACAAGACTCATCCTTGTATACACGTTGGGACAATGAAGAACAAACCTCGAGCGTATGCATAGGCCGAATAGAATTGTAAAGAGATGTTACACAAGGCTTACCGCGGGATCTGAGAACATACATCACCATTGTGCCTCCATGAAAATGCAAATTTATATAATCCTTTGCATAATATTGTATAATCTGTATGTGAACTAGGCACGAACTCTAGACCACGAATTATTAACGTGAAGAGAGGCTGGACAATATTACTCAAAATTGTATAAAAGTATGAATGTTTAGACGTCCAGCACTCTCGCACCTCTCTCTGTTGGGCTGGTACACATTGCGGGGTGTTGGGAGCCAGATAGCTATCTTTATTGCTTTGTAAACTGTACAGTAATAAAAGATCTGTGAATCTTTAAGCCCGTGATTGGTGTATTTCCTTTGTGGTACTCAGCTTCGATATCTCCTTGTTCTTTCAACCTGAATCCTCTGAGGACTCTTCTCTTTCAAAGGGGATGATCTTGAACTCCTCCATGAAGTGGGTTATTCTTTGGCCTCTCCTACTTACCGTTTGCACTTTGGGTTCTAACAATTTTGGGAGTAGAAGAGACACTTTCTGGCTGAGATGTTTTTAGGGGTTCTGTCTGTGTGAGAAAATACGCTTCCTCTAAAGCTTGGCCTCTCCCCTCCACCTGGGACCCCTCCTCAGGAGCCTGTGGTTTGACTGACATTACCTCCCATCATTTCCCCGCAGGGGCATCAGACCTGGGTTTTGGGGAATTCTGGGAAGTAGGGTTAGGTTGACAGTTGGTCTAAGCCCTCAACATGTGCCCCACATAATTGATCAGTTGCTGGACTTTTCACTCCAACTGTGAGACCTTTTCTGGGTATTAGGGTGGTCTCGAGTCATACCTCTGCTGCTCACTAAAGGGCAACTGTCCCTTCTCCTGGAATAGCTTGGGTAATGGAAATTTGCCCCATAATTTTGCATTCTGAATCTTCCTTCTCCCGGGTTCAGGGATCTATTGTTGCTGGAACCGGGGGAGAGAGAGGCGGATTATTCCGGATGTTCTGGTTTGGGATATATCTGCAGAAAAAGTTCAAATTGAAAGTTAGAGTGATACTTCTCTTCTAGGGAAGTTTGAAGGGAATTTTCCCAGGGCAGCACTTACTTGATTGGTTCCCCTCCCTTGGACCGGGGGAGAGTATACATATCCCAGGATTGGTTTGGTACCCTTGTACCTCAGGCTTACATATGTGGCAGTGTCTCAGGGATCATTGTTCTGAATCCCTGCCTGACTACCATTTGATTGGGCCGGTTTGAGAGGTCCCTTCTGCCTTCCATTTTGCTTTTTGGCAGGATGGTTACGTTTAGGCCCCCCTGTCTCCAGATCCTATGGAGGGACAGTTTTAGCCTCTGCCACCTTTGCAGCAGCAGGGGTGTTAGATAGTTTGGAATTTTTGGGGATGTTCAATGGGCTTCTGGACCTCATAGATCCTGGTGGCCTGTTTAATCACCCAATCATGCACCAACTGAGTCATTATGTATTTGGGGAGCTCATGGAAATATGTAGTGTTCACCCGCCAGGAAGTCTGAGCAAATGCCCGCTTTAAGTCCTGCACAAACTCCCTTGGCGCCTGCTCCTCCACACATTAAAAATGATATGCAGCTTTACATTCCTCTTGTGGGTTCCTTTGTGTGGAATTTATTTTTAAAATGGCTGCCTTATAGGTGGACCATGTATAATGATTCAGGTCCTCCAGTCCCGAAAAAAAACTGGAGTACTCAGGAGAGAAGGTCCATTTCACAAACTCCATACAATTTAAATCATTTTTCATTCCATTTGAGGATATCGAATAACTAGTGTTTTTATGGTAGTTGGTAATGAAGCTCTTTATGGCCTTGATCTGTCAAATTGGGTCTTTGACACAACCCTTTTGTTTTCCTGTTTTATTTATCTCTGCACCTGAGTCAATTCACCTTCTGACTCAGAGCTGCTATTGGTACTCCATTCCCTCTTTTCTAGGTGCTCCCTAGCTCTAGGAGACTGGGAATACCTCCCAGAACTAAGGGGTCTGGACTCCTCTTGCCTGTGCCGCTGTGCTATCTCAGGGTCATTTCCCCTGTGGTCACCTTTTGGCACAGAATAATACTCAGTCTCTTCCTCGGACTGACTCGTCTTCCCCCTTCCAGACAGTCTGTGGAAATTCACCTGTTCGCCTGAATGTAAGGAGGTCTTTAAGTTGCCCCTCCTGGGCTGAAGCTTTCAAAGTTCTTCTCTATTCCTCAATTCCCAGGACACACTGGTCTGGCCACCTTTCCTTTTGTGTGATAAAGGTGAGTACTGCTCAATCTCAGAAAAGGACTGGCCGCATGTATACGTTTGTCTAGGCTCTGGCAAATTTAGATGCCTCATGTTTCCTTCGGCTTGGTAGGTGGGAAGCATGAGGTCAGCCGCAGTCGTCCCATAGGAAGTTGTGGTTTACTGGCATGAGGTTCCTGATGGGGAGGGCACCACTCCTGGATCTGAGGGCTCTTTCCCATACACTGATTGGTCATGGTACCTCAATGCCTGTTTTTGTTTTTCAATTTTATTTGCCAAACTCTCACAACTGCTTCTCTCTGTCCTTACTGCCTGATGGTGTTCAGAGAGCTTGCTTTTAACTCTGAGACTAGGGCCTGATTGGCCTCGAGCACATTACTAAGGGCCATTAATCGATCTTTCAATTCCCTGATTTCATTCCGACTTCACTCATTTTCAATTTGAGCGACCTGCGTTGTGCACGCATATTCAAAGCGATTTGCTCTCAAAATACCAATCCCTTTCTACACTGCACTGCCTTTCAGAGGTCAGCATCTGCTTGCTTCACATGCTCCATGAGTTCTACATTTTCTGTGAACCTGATTGACTCTTTTTTCCATCCATTTTCAACTGATGCACCTCCTCTGCAAGGGCACTATTCTCCTGATTCAAGAGGTCTTTTTCCTGCACCATATTAATTATTTGTTGTTTTAAAGTAGGTAACTGCTGATATATCTGATCGAAATCATTTTAGGATTCAACCCCTTTTAAAATTAAATGACTGTTTTCATTTTCAACTCCATTATTTGGAATTGGAAGGCCATACAGTCATCCAATAGCCATCTATTTTAAATACTTGGATCATTTACCTTATGTTGCAGTGTGATCAGATTTTCCACACACTCTTTGTGTGCATTCTGCAGTACAGATACCAGTGTTTCACGCTCTGCACTCTCTTGCTGCTGGGCTTTTAACTCATTTTTGAGTTGTTCCATGAGGCTTTCTTGTTTAAACTCAAACTCACGGCTCTGCTGTGCTTGATCTTCTAACTTTTAAAGTTCTTTCTGTGCCTCATTTAGATTCTCAATCTGACTCAGTGCACAGCCTCAGTCTTCTGAACTCGCTCTTCCACTAACTGCAAGTGAAAGTATAGATACGCTGTGAGCTGAGCTATTTGACGCTAATGCGTTGTGCCATTTCCCAACTTGACACCAAATGTCAATTCCTTCTGATTTGACATCTTACATCATTTTCGCTTGCCAGGTCCCTTCATCTGCCTCTGGCCACTCACCACAAATGAACAGCTTAGTAAGGAAATGTCTCCTGTCATCATCTAATTCAATTGTATTCACTTTTAACAATGGCCTTTTTGCACATTTTGTAGAATTTCCTTTGCGCAGGGGCAAAAATCATCCTGTTCCTGTTTAATTTCCACTCACAATGCCAAATCAAAAATCAATTCTTACTCAATCTTAATTCATCACCTATATACCACCCTGGATTCAAGTCAATAGTCTGTCACAATGCACTTGTCATGAGTCAAAAATAGCCAGCCAAATCCCTGCCACAAGCCCCCAATTTGTAACAGTTTATTGAGAGGCCACCCTCAACACAGGGAGTTCCTTCCCTCCCCAATCTAGGTGTCAATCAATAAACAGTTTAATTTCAGTTCTTTATTCATCCCTATATCTGATGCGCATCAGATCCATCCTTGGATCCATCCTCCTGAGCTACCAATGAGCCAAGTACCAGTCTGTTGCATAGGAAATATATTTGTATTTATTTGGATGATAGGTAATAGAAAAAGGCACTAAAATGGCAAACACCACTTTTCCCATTGCACAACCCAATACACTTCTCTCTACATAAATAACTCACGCAATTTGGTTGGGAAAACTTAAATCACAATAATGATCATCAACACTGGTCCCTGAATAACATCACTTTACATTTCCAATGCAGTACAATTTTGTTTTTCCTGCATGCTTAAAAGGCTAGCAATAAATAAACACAGCGTGATTTAGCAGTGGGTTTTCCAGACCCCCCCACCATACTTTGATCTGCGTTGGGGAAGTCAGACAAGAAAAATTGGGATGATTTAAGAATTTGGGATTTCAGAACCCCTCCACTTTAAGGCCTGTGTTGGGGAAGCTGGCTGGTATAATTTGGGATTATTTGAGAATTTGGGATTTCAGACCCCCCTCCACTTAAAGGCCGGTGTTGTGGGAGCTGGAAGTTTTTCGTTTTTTTAGTTTAGTGACAAATACACCCCTCTTCCTAAAAGAAGTTGGGATTAACAGGCAAAATAGGATTACCCGGTTACATTACAGTCTATAGTTTTCAGCACAAACTGGACATGAGCTTTGTTTATTTCAAATTTTAACAAAAATCACTTGTCATGTTCTGCCAAGGGTAATTTATTAAAATTATATTTTTAGTTAAATAGGCTAAGGATCTACACCACCCCAGCCCTCTATAAACTGAAAGGATTTAAAATTGAAAACCTCTGTTTAAGTTCAGGAAAGCCAGCTGCATTTCAGGATCCTGTGGAAGAACAGGGCATGGGTCTGCACAGTGCACTCTCAAGGATGGTCCCCAGATTTGCACCAAAGGAACAAGTCAGCTTTTAGGCCTTCCCAGCAATGGACTGCTCCACCTTGATGTACTCTCAGCAAAACTCTCCTTTTGGGGTTTCTTGTGGCTGTCAGATGGTAGATTTCAGCAGCTCTCTCTGATGGTCATTTTAAGCAGCTCCCTCCCTTCCTCATAGTGCATCCACTTTATATATTAGTGATGACACCATCAATGTTATAATCTTGGCCAGTACCCTGCAAGAGTTCAAACAAGTAGGATTGGAAATGTACTCTTCTCTCTCCTCCCAAATCCAGCCTCTCTCTATGGATGGGTATAAGAATCTGGAACAGACATATGGCATCTTCCCTTTGAAATCCCCTTTTGTTTCTGTGTCAGATGTTTGGCAAAACTTAGTTTTGTAGCAAAACTTCATAATTTACTAGTAACTGCCATACTATACATATATTCTGCTTCAGCTACTCAGGGGGAATTTAATAAAACAACTGCCAGGTCTGCACTATGTTGCACGGCCGTGTGGCAAGTTTCCGCCATTTACACAAAAGCAGAAAAATAATGAACATGTAATTTACTCTCCATATTCACAATTTTATCCTCCACCAGTTCGCCAACTCCTATATCTGGGACAGGTTCAGAGCAGCCAGAAACATATTGTAGCTCGCAGGTGGAAGAATTTTATTTCAGTAAAATCGCCTGGGAATCATCTAAAAAATGACATATCATTCAAATGCCTAATTGATTATAGTACTTTTAAATTATTAGGAAATCTGTAGGTCATGCAAGTTGGATCCCTCCTGGACAGTGTTTTTATTTGTTGCTTTGTTATTTGAAGTGTAAGCTGCAGCTCGTAAATACCTGGGAGGCACCAGCCACTCTGAGAACCCTCACTGCAGACATTTGGCATCCTGTCCTCATATATGAAGGGAATCACCTCCTGATCTGAAAAGCTTCTATTTTCCTGTATTTTTTCAAGAGTTTAGCTTTCGTTGAAGCACCTATTTTCACACCTCCTGCCTATTTTCCATTCATGGAAGAACTAGGCCATCTGCCCTGCACAGAAATGAGCTTTCAGAGACTCCAAGACTGGGGGATTCTTGGTTTTCAACTGCCAGGACTGACACTTCTTTACCCACACTTACCTGAGCCAAGGACCCTGATATGAACACCATCAAAGGGGCCTTAATTAATGCTAGATCCCTTACAGCTCATGCACTAGATATGGCTAATCTCATCCTAACTCATGACCTTGACTTCATCGCCATCACTGAAACCTGGCTCCACGCTTCCTCAGGGCCTTTGCTCTCTCTAGCCATTCCCACAGGCTATAACTTAATCAGACACAACCGCAATACAAACCAATCCAAAGCAGGTGACATTGCCATCATCCACAAAAACTCTATCAGTTTTCGTCTCTCCTCCATGCATCAAATCTCCTCGGCAGAAGTGCTGACAGTTAAACTTGCTCTTACCCCTAACCACACCATTACACTACATCTATTATGCATGCCTCCAGGGCCCCTATCCACCTTTTCTGAAGACTTATCCAACATTCTGTCAGACAATACTAAAATCAACTCTCAAATTATTGCACTAGGCGACTTCAACTTAGGTCTTTCCGACACTAATGATACCACTTCCCTTGTTATTGACAATATGCTAACTAACCTTGGCTTTACTCAGCATATTAATAAACCTACACATTCCAAGGGCAGAATCATTGACTGGATAGCTGACCTTAACTGTGAAATTAATGTGGAATCTAACCAACCTTGTGCCTGGACTGACCACCATTTAATCACCTTTAACATCCCAGTCAAAACCATTAGTTCAACCTCAGACATCGCACCTGCCACTCTCACTAGAAACCAGCGCAACATAACCTGCAAAAAACTCCTCCCTCTTATCCTACCAGTTCTCAACGAACAGGAACTCTCCTGCACCGACCCAACTGTCCTGGTTGACACCTTCAACCAGACCATGCTAAAAGCCCTTGACCTCATTGCCCCATCTAAACTGAGAAAACCTAAACCTCTAGCTCATCTTAACTCCTGGTTTACACCCCATCTTAGAACTCTAAGCAAACAGCCTTAAACCCTCCAACTGCCAGGGGGACCTCTGCCCTGCGCCTATCATTAAGGAGGCCTCCCATGACCTAGCTCCATTCATTACCACTCTCATCAATTTTTCCTTCACACTGGGATTGTACCTGATAATTTGAAGAACGCTTGCATTATCCCCCTCCTAAAAAAACAACTCTGGATGCTAACATACCAACTAACTACAGGCCCATCACTACGGTGCCTTTTCTACTAAAAACCCTCGATCGAGCTGCCTACTTACAGCTTCAAGAATACCTTGAATCCAACAAATTCCTGGGACTGAGGCAATCTGTGTTTCGACCGCGGCACAGCACAGAAACTGCCCTTATTGATCTTAAAACTCAGATTGAAGACCTAAAAGATAAGGGTAAACTTGCACTACTACATTTACTTGACCTCTCTGAGGCATTCGATCTTGTAAATCACCAAATACTGTGTCGACACCTTAAACTAGCTGCACAATTCTTGGTTAAAGCAACGGCCTGGATCAGTTCATTCCTGGACAACAGATGGATGCAGGTCTTTTCCCCTTTAGCAGCAGCCATACCTTCACCTGCCACCTGTGGGGTACCTCAAGGATTGTGTGTCGCCCCGCCTTTGTACAATGTGTTTACACAGCCTTTATTTGATATTCTGGATTATCTGGGTGTCACATACACCAATTATGCTGACAACACCCAGATACTCATCCCTATCACAGGAGACTACACAACTGACTCTCTTTCTGTTAATGCCATCTACCAAGTCATCCAAGCCTGGATGGCGCAGCATGGACTCTGTCTAAATGATGAAAAGACAGAGCTCCTCATTCTTGACTCTCACCAAAGACTCATTAAACTAGACCCCTCGTTCAAATCTGTCACCATTGATGGTAACACCATCAAGGTCGCCAAGGACACCAAAACATTCAGTATCTACATTGACTCCACCCTATCTTTGGCCAGACAAACTAATGCTGTCGCCTCCGCAGCTGCCTACGCCTGTAAGCTGATCACAGCCAGTCGTCCTTTCCTATCACCAGCTAACTGCATTACACTAGTCAGGACACTAGTGCTGTCAGAAATCGACTATTGCAGTGCCCTCTACCTTGGCACCAACCTTTGTAACTTAAACAAGCTACAAATGATCCAAAACAATGCCATTAGAGCTGCACTTAACATCCCCAGTAACCAACATATCTCAGACACCAGACGTAGTATACGCTGGCTCTCAGTATCACAACAAATATCATTGAAAACACTTGCACTCACTCACAAATGCCTCCTCCAACCAAGCTCCTAGCTACTTGGTCAGTAGATTCTCCATCCACAACTCTAACAGACCCCGTAGAACTGCTCAGACTAACTGCCTATCCATACCATGCTTCAACCTTCAGAGATCTTGTGGGACCAGTTTCCCAGTAATGGCCGCTAAACTTTGGAACTCGCTTCCCAACTCTCTAAGAGCAGAACCTTCCTTCCAGAGATTCAAAATTATGGCCAAAACTGGGCTTTCCACCCAAGATCTGCCCCTGTCCACTCGTCAACCTCCATCTAGGCAATAGCCGTCAGCCACACCTTGTGTAAATAGGAAACTGCTCTTCCTGTACTTTCTTGTATGTATATAGCTTACTGTAATTTATCTGTATGATCTGTCTGCTTTTACCATGTTGTAAATAAGTGATGCGCCCGGATGCCCTTGGGCTTGGTGCGCTTTATAAATAAAATAAATACAAATAAATACAAATGCAAATACACATTTTGGGCAGGACACATTTTATTGCTGTTGTAAAAAGCTGGGATGCACACACCAGTCTTTCAGTTTGCCCAGAGATCCACCATTTTTCCTTGGCTGAAGGGAACTCACAGATTGGATTTTCTAACATCAGACATTATTCTTTGACATACTGTGTGTTTTACAGATCAGGGTTCTCTTTGCTTTTGCATCGATGGATTTTTTTTTCCACCCAGCATTGTTTTTCTTTTTAAAGAGGACAGCTCAAAGTACAGGGCTGTTTCTTTGAGTCATTAATCAAATACACTTTTAATTATCTGCTGTTTGTTTTTATGCAAAAAAGTGGGTCTGAATGGTCACACTGCATCACCCTTTGATGTGTAACAGTTTCAGTGGAAAATGCTGCATTCATGTCTTAGCCAGCAAAGTGATGTGATTTTCCAATCTGCACTTGGATTACATTTTTGTTTTGGCTTTCTCTGGATTTCAACTGCAGAAATACAGCCACGTAGTCTGCTTAACTAGGCCTCTTTTCAGAGTGCATGTTTCTGAATACTGGCAGGTCCTTTTCCCAATGGGCCCTTCAGCTCTGTTGGTTTTGGCCCTTTGATTACACCCCACAGTCTCTACCAATACATTGTAATGCATACCCATTTTGCTAACAATAGGTTTCTTAATATTATAGAATAATTCTCTGTGTGTGACATACATTCTAATTGAACTGTCCTGTGATACACTAGTAAGGTATGGGAGACTGCCTTTGTTTGTACTTTTTAGATCTCCACATACTCCCTGCCTAATAATTTAAGTTAACTGAGGACTTCCAGTTCTTGTTTGTGTGAAGAATAGGTTACTTGTCATGTGGGACAACCCAGCATATCCTTCCCCTGACTCTTCCAGGATAACATCAGAAGCTTGGCTAGGACCTCCCTATTCCATCTATTTCTTTCATGCATGCCAACACTTCCTTCCATAACAACTGGACAAGAGGACATTCCCATCAGATATGCCAATAAGTACCAGTATTTCCACATTCCCTCCACCACAGTGGGCTCACTCCAGAGTACATCTTAGCTAACCTAAGAGGGGTTAGCTGATATCTCAGTAAATGTTGGTAGTTATGCATTTTATAATGTACAGCTATAATTGAATTTCAGACTGTTCTATAGATGGCCAGTCAGGTGTCTTCCTCGTCTTGTATACCCAGGTCTCTCTCCCATTGCAATTTAGAGTGTGGAATACTGAGATGTCTTCTAGTTAACACGGCTTTGCATAGTTTGGAGATGAGGCCTCTGGAGCTTGTATGTGTATCCAAGACCCGTTCAAATAGTGTTAATGGCTGATTCAAAGGCCCCTCCCATATTTGATCTGTTAGGGCACCTTTTAATTGCAGGAACAGTAATGGAGGTATGGCACTTTGTCAAAAATCACTTTTGCTCAAGAGGTGTCGCTCCCTCCATAGCTGATCAGCCCTTGTTAATCCTGCCTCATAATATGGCTGTATGTGAGGGATTCAAATATTGTATCCTAATGCAGGAGGTGGACCAGTGGATCAGAATGACACAAGTTTTTCCAGACTCTATATGAACAGTCTTGAAATTAGAAACCAGACTGGATATGACACCTAAAACTAAGGACTGGGTTATACACATCTGAAAGATTTGTGGAAACATTGGTGTAGAAATTGAACTTAACAGCACAATATATAATATCCCATAATGGTTTTATATGAGAATGTATGAGTGAAAGAATGTGGGATTGAGAATGTGTATTTGAGTTATGGAAGAAACATTTATGGAATGAAAGAACAGTTTTTTATCATTACATACTGTTGTTTGATATGATGAATTATTGATTTAAATTTGTAATTGTTGAACAACTTGTGCCATCCTGATCCACTGGTCCACCTTCTACTTTTGCTATGATGTACTTTACCTGAAGGACGAGGGATTTTGCTTGCAGGTACACCCCTTTATTTAAAATTCCCTAATGGAGGAGCCCATAGGCAACAAAGAGATGGCCATGACATTACTCCCTCCATTTCCTTTGATTTCCTCCCTAATTGCCATAATGTGGCTAGAATTAGGTGTGTCCATATTCTTACCGGTAGCCGTCTATAGGGAACCCATAGCCATTTGATGAAAGTCACCATGGTTAGTAGACCATTTTCAAGGTCTACCCATTGTTTGTCCTTGTTGTCCCTCAAGTGGTCTACCAGAATCCAGAGCTGTGATGCCCTATAATAGTCTCTTAAGTCTGGCAGCGCAACCACACTGTCTTTTTTTTGCAAGATCAGTGTTATGTAAGGTATCTCCAGTCTTTTACTTCCCCAAAGGAATTTTGCAAACACTTTCTTTCCTGCGTCCAACAAGGAGACCAAAACTTCTATTGGTAGAGCTTGGAAGAAGAACAGAAGTCTAGGTAATGCATTCATTTTCAGTGCTGCAAGACAACCCGCCTATGACAACATACTACCGGACCATCTATTTAAGTCTTCCTTAATCCTTTCCCACAAGGCAGGGTACAATGACCCATACAAATGTGGGATCTTCCTCATAATAAATGTACCTAGATATTTTAATCAATCAGTCTGTATTCATAATTCGCAGTCTGATAGGATTTAGCCCACCTTCAATGCATGCCCCCTCAAAGGCAGGGCTACTCGATAAGTTTGGGCAAGGAGGTACTGGTATTCAATATATATGTCAGAATATCATCAGCAAAGAGGGCTAATTTGTATACCTTCCCATCTCTCTCTAATCCTTGGATCCGTCTCTCTTAATGTATCTATTCCGCTAACGGGTCTAATGTCAAAGCAAAATGGGACAAGGGGCCGCCCTGTCTTGTTCATTGACTCAATTGCAACCTCTCAGATGATATACTATTGACTACCACTTAGCCCTAGCGGTTCCATATGAAGCCATAACTCATGTGAACCACCGTGAGACCGCTCCCACCTTTTGCAGGACTGCTTTCAGAAAGGGCCATTCCACCCTATAAAGCCCTTTTCTGCATCCAATGACAGATTTGAATGTTTAATTGTGAAATTGATTTAAGAGTCCAAACATCTCCTCCATAAAAGTATTTTGCTCTGTTTGATTTAAAATGATTGGAAAATGCATTGCAGCTTAACATAATCATTACATATGTTTGGTTGTGGTTGTCCCAGATTACATTATATATATCCAATGTGACGACCACATGGAACAAGAGTGCAAAAAGCTTTCCTAAAAAGTTTCAAGGAGGTTTCCATTATATCTTTAAGTAAGAGAAATAGAAGCACCGACTGGTTGGAAACATAGGATGCATAAAACATATCCACAGTTTTATTATATGGAGACATGGTATGTGAGGACTGTATGTATGGGAGATATGTGAAAGGCGCTTGAATAAGAATGTATGGAGTGTTTTGTGCATGCGTGTTGGGTATGGTAAGGATGATTGAATGATGTATTTAAATGGTTGGGGGAATGAATGGCTCTGAACCTGTTATGTGGCAATGCAACAGAATGCCACCTGTGAGGGCAGAGTAGCCTGAGCTTTTTTATTTTTAATGTCATATGATTCTGGTTATTCTGTCCCTCAAAGTGTGATCTGCTAATCAGATCCCACTTTCATAATGCTACATGCAGAAAAGTATAATACAAACATGTAACTCGACTTAGCATGTCTACTAACACCCTTGCCACCTCTGACTAGCTCTCTTGTACGTTGGCATCATGTCCGTTTCACAGTAACATGTGCATTCCATCAACAACAAAAAAAAGCTCCAATAGCCAAGGGACTGCCTTTAAGAATTGGGAACACTGATTCAAAGTATATAATTGTGTGCTCCCAGGGCCTTATGGAGATTACAATCCAAATATTAGCCATCCCTATTTTCGATATGCTGGCCTCTGGGAATCTGCAATTATATTGGGCAAAACCTTTTGGTGGCATTATATTGTTAGCTTTGTTACTAGCGGTTCATTACACTGACATGGCCTTAGGTATATCAGCTGCTGGGATTGGCTTCCACGAAAAACAAATCATTTGGGCCCATCACAAGAAACTCCTATTTTAATCTCTCTGGGAAGGCATGCCACCTTCCAGTGGACAGGAAATCTCCCCAGAGGGTGAACAGGCTAGCAGTGCTTCAAAAGTGAGCCCTGCCGGGACAATAGTGGGTGGTAATTACTGCAGACCCAGTGAGGATGTGGTTAGAGTGGTTCAGGAGGTTAGTGACCAGTCAGAGTGGGGGTTCGATCGTCTTGATATTTCTTAGGCCCTTCACATTTCATGTGCCCCCTCCCCACTTCCTAAGGGCAAAGCACTCGGGTTATGACATAACCAGGCAGAAGATTCTGCACATAGCAGCCATGACTGAAGCCTTAGAAAATGTTATATGGGATGTGTTTATGGACATCAGAAAAAGAAGGATTTCTGCTGGAACTTTATTGGGGGTACAGTCTTCCCCAAAGTCCTCTTCCATAGAGTGAAGAAAAAGACCTCCATAAAAGGAGCAATCCTTTCCCCTCACCCATCCCACAGAAACATTTGTTAACATTTAGGGGTAGCTTGCTGTGTAGACAAGGCCAACCTCTACCTTGTCAGTGAAACCAGGAACCTGCTCACTGGAGGAGACAGCCATTGCAAGTGTCCTCTGAAAACATTCCTGGTTGGGAATTTCAGAACAAGGACCCACTCTGTAGCCTTAAGGAATATGCAACAAATGTATATCTTCAATGACAGAGTGAAAGAAAACCCTTGATGCCATAAACTGTGATATAAACATATATTGTACTAAGTCTACTAAGTTGCACTCCCACAAAAGTAGGTACATCCATATACAATTAACTGCATCACACAATGTATTATTCAGAATCTCTGCCTTCATTAAAGGTACTGATAGGCGTTATGCCGCCTTAAAGGTTGTGCTCTAAAAGCAGTGCTGGCTGAGTGTTCTGTGGTGGAGGTGCAACACTGTGGCTCCATATCACGTTTATCTTCCCTGTTTACTGAGTTAAGGAGGCATCTGTGTCCTAAATACAGCAGTCTTCAGTGGAGCATGGCAGAGTGCTGGCTGAGTGTTCAGTGGTGAAGGTGCAACACGGTGGCTCCATATCGAGTCTATTTTCCCTGTATACCGAGCTAAGGAGGAGCATGTGTCCTAAATACACCAGAATTCAGCAGCGTTGGCTGAGTGTTCAGCTGTCGGTGGAGGCAGAGGCAGGAATGTCATCTGATAACTGCTTTGAAGCACTGGGTAATCGGGTAAGCGTGCCGGCTTGCCCGTACTTGTGAGCACAGTTCGCCACTCTTCTCGTCTCATCTATTGAAGTGATTGTAAGCGAAGACTCAGCGTTGCACTATATCACAGCTCTGTTCTACGAATGCATCCAACTTTGCAATTTATTTTTCCGCTATCAGAATGACTGTTGGCTTTCAATCGCCTTCGAGCTCCGTGCAGCGTATCCCATTTTCTCCGGCACCGATTCTTCCACTTCCATTGATTAACATTTCACTGCAACCCCTCTCGGGAATTGTGGTCAGTGGATTGTGAGATTATCAGCTCTTATTTAAATGGACAGAGTGCCTGTGGGCTTCTGACACCCTTGAACTCTGATTTTGTTAAGACCAGCCCACCGACTTTTCTCTCCATAAATCCCTGTGCTCCTGCATTAGCATTTGCTATGTGCAAATTAATGTGTGGTATGGTATGGTATTGTTTATTTCTAAAGCGCCTATATTTATTTTATTTATTTATTTTTTTCATTTGTTACAAGCCCAGACCCTGGGGTATCACGGTGTGATTATAGACAGCTTGAGGCAACTTGGTAATACATTTGTACAGTTACAAGACATTATTGCAGAAGGCAGAATATACAGTTGTCACCACCCAATTACATAAGCAAGCAGGTGTACTTAATTTTAATATTGATTGTCTATTGACACTAAACAGACATTTGCATTGAACATTGTTAGACACATTTGTGCTTTTACACTTATTTTAAGATACGCTTAATGTGTGACTAGGAGCTCCTCGTTTTATCCATGCTAGCCATACGATGCATGTTTGCAAGTTAACAGACCAGACTTTACATTAAAAAAAATTGGAATAACAGATTATTTTCCATATAGAAATAATTATTTTGAAAGTTGTGGATTTAGATGAAGAATTGGTATGTACCCATAAAGTGGTTTTGTAAGATAAATGTTATAAAACATATGACAAATGTCTAGATAGCCTCTTCCTTGAAGTTATGAATATCCTAGAATCACTTTAAATAAGGTTACAATTCCCTACATTTTTTTTACAGTCACGAGTTTAATTTGAAAATAAAAAGGGACCGACGCACCTAGAGCCTAGAGAACCTAGAACCGTGCCTAGTCAAACACTAGAGGATAATAAGTGCCAGATATTAAAGTTGTCTTGGAGTTCCAGACAAGCCTACCTCTAGGGGTCATAAACCCTCCCCTGGGGGTGGCTGAACTGGAAGCTAAGAGTCGTTTTTACAGAAATGGTAAACATTTTTCTAAGTGAGTGCCATGTGAACACTCTACCAGAGACTGAACCATGAACAGGACTAAGATCAGAAGTAGACTTTCACACCTGTCCTTTATATAAGTTAAAGGTAGAAAAAATAGACCTAATTCAATCACCTCATATTTCACAAATAGCACAGCCTTGTCCTCTGCGCCCCCATTTTCACTACCGATAGTTTGAGTCAATGTGCTCAGGGTGGTTACTTTTGCTGTGTGCACTGTACATATTTTAAATCAAATCAGTTCCTACAAATAATCCCTGCATAATTCCCTAGTCGAATGGTTGTCATAAACCTTCCCCTGAATCCATGCTCATCCTGTATTTAAATGTTGAGGTCACCCTCACTGATCCAGCGCTAGGAAGCAAAGCTGCAGTTTTCTCTGATCAGGGGATCATTTGTGGTCATGCTTAATCTAGAGATCTCGGCGAAGCCTCTCGTACTTATGCTAAACCTTTTTCCTGGTTGCGAAGGACCAGGTATCTAGATCATGGTGCAATTGAGAAAAATGAACCCACCTCATAAAAAGAAAAGGAAACAGTGTTTGAATTGAAACCTAGATTTACTTGTGTTTCCAAAGAATAGAAATGTTGTTAATTCTTCGAAATGCATTGAGAAAACGTTTCTTATTTTACAGTAGTTGAATTACATTTGGGAAATAAATACGCTTCCATCTAATTCCTTATGCTAATCATTAACGATGTAATCACACATGACATGTATCAATCTCCTCCTGTCATCTCCTTGATCCACTGTAGGTACTCCGCTGTGAGGAGAGTATAGACACCAGCTTCCCCACGCAGACCACATTTCATGGGTCCAAATGACGTGATGCCTCTTAGTTCACCTTTGCAGACCAAGGGACCGCCAGAGTCGCCCTGGAAAAGACAAAGTGCTTAGTGTAACTATCGACAGAAAATATTAAAAACATGTTTTTCTTCACATAGTTTTCATTCACAAAGGTGACACTTATAAGAAAAATAGCAAGCCTTAGCAAACACAAATGTATCAGCACTTCCATTTAAAGGTAGCACTAGTAATCAAATCTTCATAATGCATATTGTAATGGGGTGTTTACGATGGATTTGATTAAGGTGGATTGTAGTGAACCTATTATTTTGCCTTGTAGACTGCGGGAAGGATCCTTTTCGCAGGATGTCATTATCCCAAATAATAATGGCCCATCTTGAGGTCTATCAGGCCATTAGCACATAGCGGTAGTAGAAATACATGTTTTGGAATTTTGGTGGTGAAGTTAAAAATGTTACTTTAGAGTGAGAAAAGTAAATAGATAACTTGGTTAGTCAATTAAATGTGGTTTCATGTAGTATTTGAATAACATGGTTGTCTTAATAAATTACGCTTTTTAATTGCAACTTGGCTGAATTGGAAGATGTTTAACTTGAGTCTGCATTAGGTGTCATGTAAAATTAAAAGGTTACAGTTCTCTATGAGAAGATGAAAGCATTTCCAATGTTTTAGCTTTCACTTTCGCCTGTTAAATAGCATGTCTTGCTGAAAGAAATCATGCCTAGAAATGTAATTGTTGTTTCCCTGTCAGTTTCAGAAGACAGAATGTTCAGAATGCAGTCAGTACCAGTAGTTATTGATGTTTTCTATGATGTCATGAGCTCGCTCATGATTAGTGAATGGTGGCAACTTATGGTTTTGTTGCTTTTTATACCAGGGCACAAAGCAATACAAGGTTATCATTCAGTTTTGCAGATTAGTTCTTCTACCGTCTCCTTTTTAACCAAGTGCTGGTCAGATAGTATTCAAGCAACTTAGACTCATTGTTTTACATCCACCCGAGTAAATAATCATCTGGCAGGTGAGGGTGGATGGAAAGAAGAGAAAAGGGGAGGGACACAGGACAGTACATCTTTGGGGTGGGGAACTTAAGCTAAGATATCTCCACATTTGTTGCTCTTTATCTGAGTAGCAGTGGCGCATGGCTCTGCATACATGATGTTTACCTTTTAGTTCATAGGCTACTCTCTCTAGTGATGGCAGGTTAGTGAGTTCTGGCGGCCAGAACATTTATTCTGTGATATCTACAGAAGGACTTTTCCATGTCCAATGCACGATATGTAGCAGAGAGTTTGTTTTAGCTGCAGGTCTTCCTATCGAGAGTCACCTTGAGATTGGCTGCCATAGCAGAGGTCAGAGTTTGATAACGTAACAGGTTGATGGTATTCTCACATCTGTAGCAACCCAAATCCCAGTTTCTCCATTATTAATTAAATTTTCTCTGGCCACAAGAGGGCCCTCCCCTATTCCCCATACACATCTACTGAGTTATTTTTCCAAATTCATGTATGTGCTCACCTTTACCTGAAAACCTACTGATGCAAATAGGTATAGAATGTGGGGGCAGAAGGTTTATTTTCACTGTCTTTATTCTGCCCTAAGTGCTGAAGTTCAACTTCATTCACCACTCTGGAGACACCTGTAGAACAGTGCTAAGGTGCTCCAGATTGTGTATCAAACTATTTTGAGTTTTTCCCCAGCTCAGGATAATGCTTTAGCTCTCATCTTAGTGGGGAGTTTGCATATTCCTCCTTGTTCAGTGTCAATGGGATGGCCATTAGACTGAATCTTCATCAGTTGATGCTTTAAACTGATATTTTGTGAAAGCTGTTGACACCATCCAGCAAGTAGGTTAGGCTCTACTCTGATTGTTATAGTGTTAGCATCAAGCCATCAGTAAACACAAAGACTCTCTCTTTGGAGTTCTTAACTTGATTTCATGAATGTTCTTATGCCCCCTTAATGCAATCAATGTTGTTATTGCTCTCTGAGAAGGAGGTCTTATCTGGAATGCAATGGATGTCTTGCTGAATAATAGGTGCAGTGCCTGCTGGTTCCTCAGTCTCGGTCTATGCTGAAAAAGATGTACTGTCTAGGCACCTGTTCAATGTGACCCATTCAATAACATTGGAAAGCTTCTTCTACACACCTCATAGTGGCTTTGGGTCTAATACTATGTATATAAAGTGGCAAGAGGTGCCCCATCCAGTTTTAACATCATAAGCACACATCTCCATTCAGGATCGCATATGGTATGAATGGGTTTCATTTTGTGCTTTTTCTGAATTCAAATGACAACACCAAGTGCATTTTTCATCAGCCTTGTGGTGTTGCCGGCAACCCATTCTCTACGGCCTGGACTAGATCTGTTCCCTGTATCAATGTGACACATGACTTGTTTTTATTTTACAAACGTGAACATCTTTTTTCCATTTGCTAAGTCTATTTTACCTGTAAACATTCCACATTATTAATTAATAAGTATCCATTTCTTTCTTCAAGCCAACGATGAGGTTTTTTGTTTTCTCAAATAAAGAGAAGTACTCAAGAATCTAAATGCATTCAAATTCAACAAAGTGAAAGAAGAAGAGATGAGAAGGGGGAGGACTGGAGCTACCTAAAGTCTTAATGAAACTAATATGCAGTCCTTACAATTATATTCGAACTGTACTACTGTCATTATTATTATTCAATAAAACACCTTTTGAAAGTACTTTGTTCTGATGATAGACAAGCCACAGGGTGTATGCTTAATGAACCCTTGTGACCTCAGGAGGCCTAGTAGGGTACAATGCCCCAGCCACATGCCCCCCTCGTTGAGGTGACCGGAGATTCCGCCTTGTGTTAGCCTTCAACGTCTCCCTTTGAAATTCTGCTAGTCTATTCACCCATCTGCTGTTAATCCAGATTATCTCTGCTGTTCAACCCATCCTGGTTGTCACTCATACATTTCCTTGTACAGCAAAATGGTTTCTCCTTGCCATCTAATTCTAAATAATGGAGTTAGGGAGACCCCCTTTTTCCCTATTGAGTGTTCACCACCAAGTCTACCAGTCTCTCTGAGGGGCTAACATAGAGAGAGAATAGTAGTCGCTGATAGCCTGGCCTGCATCCATCTCAAGGGTGCAGTAAAACTTGGTTGAGATGCATGTCTGTCACATCAGTCCAATAGCCCAACATGGGTGCCCCCAAATGAAATATTGCCCCCCTTTCTAATTGCCCCTGTCAGTTGCTTCACACTGTGATATGAAAAAGTAGTGTGGCTATATGGACGGCCAATCATGATATGTTGGCCCCTTGTCATATGAAGGGCATCGTCGTGATATCTGGCCGGCTTCATCAGCACATCCATTTAAGGGATGTTTTTCGATATGTTGTTTTAAGACATCTTGTGGTCCATATTGAAGAAATTAATGAGTGCCCCCCCTCAGCTTCAGCACATTTATATGTGTGATCCAGGTATGGCCTTACATTTTTACCTTAACCCACCCTGACACACTGCAACATTCATGTGTGGTCAAGGTTTATTGGTAACTTCTACAGATATCATCCCTGAGACAGTGTCTCAGGGAATATGGATATGTCTGCCAAAAAAGAGGAGATAACATCTTTGGGTTTCCCCCATAGTTGCTGCAGCACCCTCTGGAAATTGAAATAGAATTGTCCCTATCTCCCAGGTGTGACTCGTTTGTAATTAAGTATTGGTGGTGTACCCCATACTCCAAAGCATACCATCATCAGATAAGTATTAACTTCATACCCTATTCAGCAGGAGAACATTGGGTGCCCTATCAGCCCCCCCCACACCATTTCCAAGATACGCCTCTATCTAGATGCTGACATTTCTAGGCTCCCTAGTTCGTGATTAGACGGCTTCCACTGTCTGGGATTTAGGTGTGATAGCCTAGTGTTTCTCCTGTGGTTCAAAGCATGTCTTTCATGATGAATGTAGTGAGCGTGAGTCATGGTGTCTTCTGGCCCTCACATGCTGACAGTCCACCACCCTGCGCTGCCATTACCATGCGTGCCCAGGTATGTCCTCATAGTCATTTACAAATCATGTGTCCATGCATTAGCTCTTAACAACCCAGGAAGGGTAGCCAGGCATTTGGACGGCTGTGAATGTGGACTGTGTTCACTGGTACAAGCTCGCATTCAGAGAATTCTGCCAGCAAGGCGCCCCTTGTCTCTTGCAGCCGCTTCCTAGTATGCCACCCAACAGCCACCAAAACCCTTCTGAACACCCACCAGTCTAACCCTTGGGTGCTAAAAGGCATAAGCTAGTTCTAAAAAACAAAAACAAACCTTATCTTTAGTATCTGCATCGCTGTTTCTCTCCAATGAAGTCCATGCTTAGTGGACACCGGTGGTATAGACACAGATGGCCTCTGAGTACATAGACAGATATTGCAATTAACCTTCAAATTATGTCACACAATGTATACTTACTTTGCCTTAATTACAGGCCATTATAACATAAGATTGTGGTATCTACAGGCATTTGTCAGATCATAAGTCTTTCTGTTTTTTTTCCTCTCGGGTCATTTAGTATTCTCATGGACAGTTGCTCAGTTTAGGACCTCTGATCTGATGAATATCCAACATTTCAGGGGAAATAAATGTGTTTCAATTTGTATTTACAATGCCATTTTCCTCCCTTCATTAAAGAATGTCCACATCTGTTGGAAGATCTTGGTAAACAGATACTTGCGACCATCGCCATTTGAGAGGCTTGTGCCAAAGTAAGCACTTGGACTTTAGTAGTTATATTATGGTTTGCCCGGGATTATGTTACCCCTCCATTAATGCTACAATTCTGTGTAGACCTTTAATCTCCTCCACCAAGGGTGCACTCTCCGGCATATTACCCTTGAAAGATTTCATGACTACTTTGTGGCTGCTATCTTTAAACTCTTTCTCCGATGTGTTCAGTCTCTCCTTTGAATAGTGGCAAACAAGAGCAGGGATTGCAATGTGCCTTACACCTGAAGCTGACCACCAGCAAGCCACCGCAAGCCAGTGGAATGCCACCAATAATTCATCGTATGAACAGGTGGAGAAAGAAACATGCTTCTCCATGTGTGATCACTGCTTCGAAATGTGTCAAATGATTGTTGGTGGTGTTAGGACCACATACACACTGCCATCGACATGCACAGCCTGCCCGATGCTCAACTCCTCCATGACAGATCGAATTTTCGAGTTGGAATGATAGCTCTGCTCTGAGTGCGCACTCCTCCGATGAGGAGGCTCTCCCACAGGAACAAGCGTTGGAAAACACACTCAGGTCGACTCATGCCTTCATTGCTCTGTGGCCGCACATTGATGACCACAACTCTGGGAAATAATTGGCAGTTGTAACACTAGCATAACAAAGTGCTCTGAATCTACTGCCCTGCTGTCAGGCACTATACAAAGCAGAATATATTATTTATTATTATCTTGCACCCAGCCTCTGACCCCTTTTACCCTCTCACATTTCATTTCCCTCTAATATTCTCACGCTGTCAACTAAAGGCTTACAGCCTGAGGATGCCTTTGAGAGCAACCCTCATACTTAAGCAGTTCCTTATATCTGCAGCTGCCAGGCTTAAATTAATGTCCTGTACATGCACACAACCACCCTCCATTCTCCCATAAATCACCTAAAACCCCATCTCTATCCAGCATCTCATGGGTCTTGCTTACTTATCCAATTATTGCCTGAGAAAGTACTTAACCTTGCCACCTGTACCCTCTCCCATCTCCATTCTCCCACGACCCCCCTTCACCTTCTTCTTGTTGCCTTTAACCACTTAAATGTCGAGGATGGACATCATCTGCAATCCTGCTGGATTGCGGAAACTGTAAATATCCTTATCATAGCCTCACCCACTATGATGTCGGTCTGCACAGCAGCATCAATACCTGACCAATCGAAGTGGTTAGATCTCTTACTGGGCTAGAACCCACCTATATTGCTGACTCTATCTCCTACTATACCCCCTCACTATCTATGATCCCAGCCCCTCCTCAATTTCACCCTCATATGCTTCCTCACCTATATTGCTGGCTCTATCTCCTGCTATACCTCCTCACTATCTATGATCCCAGCCCTCCTCAACCTCACCATCATACGCTTCCTCACACTTCCACCCTTTCAGTCACCTGCCTCCCATCTACTGGAACTCCATATCCACTAAAGATTGGTATTCACACAGAAAGTACACCTCCTATCTATACAAGGGCACACAAGGGGTGCACACAAGCCTCATCACTAGCCCTCGACCCTCCACTGAAGCCACAATTATATCATGTACATTGAATGCACTTTATTAAAAAACCAAAAGCTAGCCATGATTTTCTAATTGGCTCTACCATATATGTATTATTGTTGGGTATTTAAATTGTATGGAATGTGGATGCATGATGGCTGTTTGTGGACGAATGAGTGAATGATTTATTGTTGAGTAAATAAACTGTATCAATTACTGTGTTCTTAAACTTCCTGCAATGTAAATAACATGCTTAAGTGTAGATTAAATTATGATTAATTAATTGGTGTAAATAATGTATCAGGTATAATAAACCATTTTGATACTTTGCTTATAAATTGCACTCCTCTGGACTCTCCTTTCAGAGCTAATTTGTTACTTTAATACCCTAGCCCAGAGTGGGTGTTTCCTGCGTTTTTCAGAGATACACATCATGTCTTCTATTGGCCTTTATCCCTCCACGTTGGTAAAGTTCCTGGTAATGGAAATCCCTGCCTGTTCAATTTCCCTCTGTAATGTGTTTCTGTTTGAAGAATAATGTTCTTCTCAAATGACTGAATAGAAATAAATACAATCAAACAGGTCTGCCTGCATCCAGCCCTCACTCATGCTTCCACTGTGGCTGCTCAAGGCTTGAAGAGCCCGGTGAATATGAACAAATGCACTTGGGGGAAGGTGACAATCCTGATCTTTGACCTTAGTGGAAGGCACAATAAAGAGAAGGATAAGGATGAGTGAACATCAAAGCATAGGGCATCATGAAACCCTTGTTTCGATGTTTGCAAACATTACTTTAGTGCAATTTACATTGGTGCTATAGAAGTTCTTCAAGATACTGGGCGTTGGGTCTGTAGACAGATTTTGATTCCAACTTACCCGGATGTCCTGGTTGCCATCTTGGTTCCATCTCATTTCATCGCCGGAATTTTCAAAGCCTGACATTTCAACATGGAAATGTTCATCACATTTTTTTTAAACAAATATTTTTGGGGGGAGTCCCCTCATACCCCACCACTGCCACCTATATTACCTATTCCCTAAGCCCCAAACCCTTATCTGCCCTTTCCCACTCCAACTAAAAAGTTTGATGAACATTAGTGCACGTTGAAGTGGCCGGCTTTGAAACATCCGACAATGAACGGACGTTGTACGCCCATCTTGAATGGTCTCAAATACATTTTCTCCTTCTTTTCCCTGCTTCTTACTGGCTTTCAGGTTCCATACTGCTTAGAGCACTATCACACAGACCATATGGGGAAAAGTAGTTGAGAAATAAGAAGAATAACCTTAGGGGGTCTCTGGTGACAAGTAAACCTGTTGGCGTGCTTGTTTCACTAAAACCCCTTTTGCCTATTAGATTGCTGACATGCTATTTACCCCAATACCCACAGTAGGGAGCTGGTACCAGCAATTGCAACAACAACAAAAATCAACATTATCTGCAACACCACCTACTGGTAAAGCAGGTCTCGGTATTAATGTTTAATTCGTTTAATTCCACCCATGTCCTTGCCTGCTTTTCTCCTCTCCCCTTCTTATCCAAAACCATAAGAACACCATAGTGTATTTTTGCACTTTTTTTCTTCCTGCCCGTAAATAATTTCATGCCAGTGGATACTTTGCTCCAGTCGTCATCTTTCCAACACACCCGCCAATTTCTACTTATTCGGGGGATTTAAATCTAGGGGCATCTTATCTTATAAACATTTTTGAGGATTACGACAGAGCAGGTATTTGGTATTGGGCCCGGCTGCATCTGTGTAATCAGTTTCATTGGGACTCGTTTGTGATGGGAGGACCAAAGGAAGGGCTTCATGTGCGGTTGTGATGGGCAGGGTGAGGGGGCATGGAGAACTTGGGAAGCAGCAAGACTTAGTCCTAACACTTGCATTTCGGGTTTAGACATGAGAGGGGTGAAGAAGTTGTCCATTCAAGTCCAGAGTCCTGAAGCTTTTGGGCCTCATTACATGTTTGCCGGGCTGGAAACAAAGGTGCTGGTAAGGTCACCAGCACCCTTGTTTCCGGACGGCAAACTACAAGTGTGCCTGCCGGAGCCGCTGTGCCCAACAGGTCTGACCCTGCCACGGTAGGGAGACTTGTCGCGGGAGCACCGGCACCATTGCTAACGGTGCCAGTGCTCCTGTGTCCCCACTTCCAAAGTGTCCCATAGGACGCTATTTAAATGGGGATTAACAAATGTACCGGTGCCTTATTATAAATTATTACGGGTCTGGCGACAAACCGCTCGTAGCACCGTCAGGGTTACTGCCAGACCTGTAATGAGGCCCATTGACTCCCTCTCGAGCATCATCTCTGGGAAGCAGGGAGAATGCACCACTCTCGTGCAGAGGTTTCAGGGAGCATTCAGATTGCTCGATTTTTCCATGAGATGAGTTCCGGAAATCTGCAGATCAAATGAAATAGGATGGGAGCAGGATTTCAAAAGGGAGTGCTTAAAGGTGTAGTGCCTTATCTTTTTCTGAAATTTCTTGTTCACCTTCAGCATCCTCATAATTTGCTGGAGGTTTGCGTCCTCCGCAGGCATGGAACTGAAGCACTGTTTCAGCATTGGGATTTGAACTGGCTGGTGTACCCCTTTCCTTATCAAATCATAGCAGGCCTTCACTTAGAAGCTTCATCTGAGGGCTACAGCTGCAGGAAAGTCCTGGCTTGGGAGATCAATTGGATTAATGTGCAAGTGTTTGGCTGATCCCCGCTTCCCCACCACTCCCGGTTACCTCATCTTCTCAGCTTACCACTCCCGGTTACCTCATCTTCTCAGCTTACCACTCCCGGTTACCTCATCTTCTCAGCTTCCATCAAATTGCTCATTATTAGCATTGAAGAGTTACTTTAGGAAATCATTTCATTTAAGTAAGAAGAAGCTAAAAAATGGCCATGAGCAACTCTGGATTGCTCTTGGAAAAAATCTATTTTTATCCGCCAGGGCGTTACCAGTAATACCACTGACATAGGGCCTCATTATGGGTTTGGCGGTAGCCGTGCTGGTAAAACTGGCAAACTCATGAAATTACCAGCATCTGGCAATGGGGACCTACCGGGGCATTCCAACCCCAGCGGACCCGGTAAATCCCCATTGTCGGGTGCCGGTAGTTAATACTCCCCATTTCCATGGAGCCCAATAGGGCTCCATGGGAATGGGGATTCTGTATGCACGGGCACCATTCATGAATGGTGCCGGTGCATCCGACGAGGTCTGCTGGCGGGTGCTGGTCTGCCCAGAAAGTCACCCACGAGCAGAACTCATAGTATTATAGTAGCTTACCGGCATAGTTGTTTGTCATACCTCCATACTTGTAATGAGGCCCATAGTCTTGACTCCTGGCAACTTTGTAAGTCACGTGGTCTCTCTCCCTGGGTAATTCAAGAGTAGGTCAAAGCTACTTCCAGTAACTTCTGTGTGTATCATCCCCATGGTTCGCAAAACACTACGAAGGAACATATGCAGCTGCAGCAGCTCTGCAATCTGACCTTTACTTGCAGCAGAAGAAGAGTCCTATGCGTGTGCGCCTGATAGACAGTGAAGTGGAATACACTTTTACTTATCAAACCGGCGGAACTCTTACCAATTGCAGAGCATAGATTGGACTACTGAGTGAATACGTGTGACCTATTCTAATAAAGAAAGCAATATTTGAATCTTAGTTGGTCTTCTTGCCAACAGGTCTACATTCTCGTTGTTCTCTTGACACATAATGCAAAAAAGGCATGGACCTTCCCTGAGAAGTTATTCTTTGTAAACTGCAAAAGCATAAACACAGTTCTTTTTCTTGAAAAATGCAAGCACCGCATTCATGTCACAGAAATCTTGACATTCATTTAGCAGCTGTTGGATGTCACTTACGTCGCATGTGTCCTTTCCACCTCTTCGGGCTCCTGCACACACCATGTTCTTGGTGATCTTTTTGAGTTCGTAGGCTTTCATTTCATTGCAGGTTTTTCTGTTAAAGATGGTGAGGTTCACTGCCATGAGTTTGTCGGAAGGAGCTTCGTTTTGGTTCTTTGTAGCCCCCCATCCTGCTGCCTCACAGGTTGCCCCTTCATTGAGGTCTTCACCTCCGGTGTGTAAGGCAAGGAGAGATACAGCTTTGCCCAGCTTAGCCTTCCTATCCAGCTGTAATGGAAAAGATATCAGAACATCAGTTATGCCCTGGGCATGTGAATATAAGATGGATGCATGTGAGCCCTTCAAACTAAGGTGTCTCAGTGGCAGCAGGTTCTCACTTCTGCAGACATGGGACCATTCCAGGGTAATGTTCTGCTTACTGATTAGACATGTGCATTCTAAGAACTTACTTAAGTGTTCTGTATGATTATTCTGGTGGGTGAAAGTCTCTGGCAGCATAACACCCACCATCCAAACTCCTGCCCTCTATTCCCTGTCCCTCTGCCAGTGTTTTTCTCTGTGGAACTCACAAACCTCTGACCCCACCACTCTTCCTGTCATTGCCCCCCAAGAAATAGTCCTTTCACCCTATATACCTCGTCCTTTGGATATCACTATCACCTTTTCGGTCGCAATGCTCACATTTATTTTTCCTTTCCCTCCTGCCCTCTAGCCACCTTTGAAAAGATCATCAACATTATCACTGCAATCAATCAGTATCCTCATGATGAACTCTTCAAAAGCAGATGTCATTATTCTCTCAGCTTCCAATGTCACCCCTGCCTGGGTGGCTCATCCATAATGGGCAAGGGGGTGCTGACCCACCAGTACCCTCGTCCATTATGGAGGAGCCATGGTTTAAACTTTCAAAGGGAAATGTGGTTTCCCTTTGATAATTGTTGTTCTCCAGCATGCATGTCCAATATACCATGCAAGGCTGGGGTTGTTTTGCCTCTTTAGCCTTAGATGGCTGATTGGGAATGCAGGCTGTGGAAACTGCATGTTTGAATGTATGTAGGGGGCATTCCTGCGCCATCCTGCAGAGTTAAACTGCCGGCAGTGATAAAGGAGCACTCCAGCTCCTCTGTGAATGTGTAGGAACCAGAAAGTGCTCTGTGCTTCCTGGTTCCTGTTCGTGTGTGCCAAAGGACCTTCGATGTGGGAAGCAGCATCATGTTGATCAGCAGAATCCAGATCAACTAAAGGTAAGTGCAGACGTCCACATTTTGCATGTGTGAATGAGTGAATGTACGATGTAAAGGTGGGTGGGTGTGCTTGTGAGCGAGCGGCTGTATGGTTTATAGATGCACATGTACATTAGTGAGCGAATGCTATGTGAGTGACTGAGTGCTGCATGAATGTGTGTTTGAATGATTGAGTGATTGAGCAGGTGAAAGTCTGTGTGCTTGTGTTTGGTTTGTGCCAGCCTGGGGCACTGATTGTAGCGGGGAGGTGAAGGGGATATCATTTGCAAAGACATCTATGATAAAAGAATGACATTTAGGTGCAACCAGTTTAGCCATTTCTTACTGTGGCATGACACTGTTTACTGGGCATTTATGATAACACAAGCATTATAAGTGCTGTTCATGGCTAGACTGGAATTTTGGTGCAGTCCATCCAGCCATTTCCTACTGTGGCATTACATTTTTACTGGGAATCTATGATAAAGAAAGCATGATAAAGCTTATTACATGTCTAGACTGGCATTTCGGTGCAGCCAGTCTAGTCATTTTTTCTGGGCCATGAAAAAGGCATCTATGATAAAGCAAGCATGAGAGGTTTCATTACGTGGTTAGACTGGAATTTTGGTTCAGCCATTCTAATCATTTCTCACTGATGCATAACATTCTTTACTGGGCATCTATGATGAAGCGAGCATGATAGTGTTATTACATGGCTGGACTAGAATTTCGGTGCAGCCAGTCGAGCAATTTCTTACTGTGGCAGGATATATTTTTACTGGGGATCTATAATAAACAAGCATGTTGCTGCTGGCATGTTGGTGCAGCCAGTCTGGTCATTTCTTACTGGGCCTGAATTTGTTTACCAGGCATCTATGATAAAGCAAGGATCATAAGTGTTATTTTGTGGCTAGACTGGCATTTTGGTAAAGCAAGTCTAAGCTTTTGTTACTGTGGCATGATAATCTTTACTGGGCCCATATGATAAAGCAAGCATGAATGGTTTTATTACATGGCTAGACTGGCCTTTTGGTGCAGCCAGTCTAGCTACATATCATACTGTGATATGGCATTTTTTACTGGGCATCCATGAAAAAACAGAAATAGGTGTTGGCATGTGTCTAGACTGTCCTACACTGGTGCAGACAGTTTGGAAATGTTTTTATTATTGTGGCCTGCCATTCATGATGGAGATACTGGGATATGCTGACAGAGCCAACTTGGAGATGTTTTCTTATAGTTGTAATAAACATAAGCATGTTCTTATCTGGTGATACTGGATTGGTGCAGCCAGCATAGAAAATGTATGGGCATGGCGAGTGTGAACATGTTTTAATACTGGCATATATTGTTGGGAAAGGCATTATGAAAATGCATTTAGAAATGCTCATGTGACCTGTCGGTGACTTGCATCTATTGTTTCTTTTCATGAGTTCCCCCAAACAATTGATTGCAAACTGTCTGGGTTTATACCCAATTGTTCACAGAGAGTGTGCTGTATGATGGACCATAATAACCCATTAATCAAAACAGTTTCTAAAGGAGGAGAACCTCCCAAAACTCCCATGGTTGGTTTGTGCTCCCTCACTATGCTCCGTCCCTCTTACATATTTGCGGCAAATATTTATGGCCTCCAATTGAAAATTCTGCCAGCTGCCAATGAACCCTCTCCTCTCCTATCTCTTTCTCCTCTGATCTTTTTGCTCCCTTGCCCAAGACTTGCGACCTTGGGGGTTCTCTTTGATAGTGACCTTTGACAGCAATACATCCTTGCTAGCGCCAACCTTGCTGCTTGTTTTGACCATCCCAATATTCAGAAAATGTGTCCATTTCATACTGCCAACTCTACAAGGACTCTCATCTTCAACCTCATTCTTAGCAAGCTCAACTACTGCTTCTGTCTGCCTTTTGGCCTTCTCCTCTACTCCTTCCTCGCTTTAGACAAAGTCATCAACCTTTCTACCCATACTCTCTATAACCTATCCAGATCCTCCCCCAATTCTACCATACAAGACCATGCCAGTTGGCTCTTGATGCACAACCACTCCCTTTTTAAGTTCCTTCTACTAGACTATAAAACTATCAATAGTCTTGGTCCTCAGTACTAGTATACCTGTAACTCAGTCTATTTACCATCTTGTTTCCTTTACTCCTCATTCACCCACACAGTCCCATGAGCCCCTATACCTACTCTCATTCCCACTCTTTCTCCCTACTCGCCTGGCTCCATTGGAGCCCAGGGCCCATCACAATGAAAGCCAGTCCGACTGTGGATCTCTTAAAAAATGGTCTTAAATTCACTGACTGGCTAAAGAGGGAGCTCAAATTGCCCTCTCCCCCATCCTCTCTGCCTAACCCAACCATTTCCTCCATTGCTGTGAAATGTAATTTTGTATATTTGTCCAGTATTCCTCTTTAAAATGAAACACCCCTCAGTTAATGTTATCTTTGAAAATCACCTGTTTCTTATATGTTTGTGTTTTTTTTATTTTGTCTCTGGTCTACATCACACTTTTTTCACATGCCCACCGCGTGTTTTCATCTTTGTGTTATTGTACAGACACCCTTCTACGCAATGATTCCGCCTTCCACAATGTGTTAATTAAAAGCCATTTCTAATTGGAATTGTCATTCCTGTTTTTTCAATAAATATGAATTCAAAAAACAACTATGCTGGCATATTGTCCAGGAACCAACAGAAACTTGGCTCGAGGGTGATATGGGTGGGCAAGAATAATATTGAACATTTTAAATAATCCTATGATGCACATACTGACACTGACTGTTGGTCTTTACAATTGGAAACAGTGTTAAGAAGTGGCCAGTGTACAATAAGGGACGGTTTTGGAAACATAATAAGTCTTGCAACTACCTTTAGAGAATAGGAGAAATTGAGATTTAAATAGTTTGATGGACGCACATTCTTTTCTAGATAATGAGATTGGAAATAGGCACAATATTTGTATTTTACCATCAGGCTAGATGCTCGGAGGAATGCAAAAAATGCAAAGTAAGCAATACATCACATGAGTACCCAGTGATATGATTCTCCAATTGCCATGTTGACGTTTGGCCTGCTTCAGCATCTGCACTCTCGTGCCTCTGCCACATTTGTATTTTGGTTATGTTATCAACCGGGTACAATGTGTTTGACCTACCAAAGACTGACCCTGGCCATGCCAGTGAGTTTGCTTTTCCCCCATTGCCTCACCCCACACTGCTGTAGAAGCACAAACAAGCCAGCTGTGAGTCCAAATCATGCCTTCTGAGCCTTGACCCACACTACTTCTATGGCAGCTTCAGGTACAAAGAATGCCCTTTGAGCCTTGGCCCACACCACCTCTAAGCCAACTTTAGCCCAAACTACCTCTATGGCAGCTCCAAGTTCAAATAATGCCCTTTGAGCCTTGGCCCACACTACCTCTGTGGCTGCTTCAAAAACAAGTAATACCCTGTGAGCCTTGGCCCACATTACATCTAAGCCAGTTCCAAGTACACATAATGCCCTGTGAGTCTTGGCCCACACTACCTCTAAGCAAGCTCCAAGTACAAATAATGCCCTGTGAGCCTTAGCCCAAACTACCTCTATGGCAGCTCCAAGTTCAAAGAATGCCCTGTGAGCCTTGGCACACGCCACCTCTATGGCAGACCCGGAAGAAATAATGCCCTATGAGCCTTAGCCCACACTACCTCTATGGCAGCTCCAAGTATACATAATACACTGCGAGCCTTGGCCTAAACTACCTCTATGGCAGCTCAAAGTTGGAAGAATTCCCTTTGAGCCTTGGCCCACACAACCTCTATGGCAGATCCAAGAACAATGAATGCCCTGTGAGCCTTGGCCCACACTACCTGTCTGGCTGTTTCTCCAACAAACTTTAGCCATGAGAGGGCACCAAAAGAAGACGTACATTCTCCAATGACGCATGCCTTGTCTGAGGAGGATGCATGGGGAAGTCCAAGCTGTTTAGGCACCTCTGGGCAGAAGCAAACCCACAAGCACAATCAATCTAGGCTATTGGGGAGAGTGACTGCGAAAGTGAGTATTATAGAACCTTTTCCACTGGCCTGTGCAAAACAAAACAGGTTGGAGTGACTCACCAAGGACAGTTCACAGTGAGGTGATGGGCCTTACTGTGAGCAATCATCAGGCACAGGGGCGTAGAGAGTCAGATGTCTAGGCGCTGGTGGCACTGGGTCCTCTGAAGAAGATAGGCCACTTCGATCCATTTGGGAGATCGTTGACAAGAACACATGTGCACATTTAAAACAACATGTATGGCAAATACGGACATCCTGCTCAGATTATAGGTCCCACACAGATAACTGCCTGACATGCATTTGAGAAGGGTCACTATGCTGGAGGGAAGCTTGCCACACACCTACCACCTTCATCTCTAGTGCCAAGCCCACGACACACCAATGCCAAGCCTGAAGGGCAACCTCCCTCCCCGATCCCTCCAGTGAACCTGGGTCAGGAAAGGCAAAGGCATTGGCCCAGCAGACATTCGTATAGAAGTCAACCTGCAGGCTGTGGTGGGACAGGAACGAATTGGAACACCTCCCCCATTGAGGGCACTACCACTGATTATCCCTTGGTAGATATATGTAATTTAGAAATCCAGAATGGAGCCTGTGGAGATTTGTAAGAACAACATTCGAACTAAGTATATTTAGAAAAAAGTCAAATTAACAGAGGCCTAAAATACTTCTAAATAAGAATGAAGTTTCGACACTTCTTGTTTTTAACATTGTTACCTTGTGTTTTTGGCCTCATTATAAGTAGGTCGGTGTGGTGTTAACGTGCCGGTAATTCCATATACCGGCATGTTAACGCACCAACATGCTACAAGTTTGGTGGTGGTGTTGTCAGAATTACCTTCAGCTCCAAGCTTCCATTAATTCCGAGACCTCACTACAAAAAAATGTGTTATTGCTGGCACTAGTGTTACCGGTGCCTGTAATACTGGCAATTCCCCACAAGGAATGTGGAATTGCTGCCATTCCCGGCACGTGGAATATGCCAGTTATTGCAGCTGTGGGATGTATTGACCCACTCCGCCATGCTATGCGGCACCACCCTGCCAGTTGTGGTGAAAGAAACGGCAACAATGGTGGCAAAACCCTTGTGCGTGCCAAAAACCTACAAAAACCGGGATGCACAACCTGCCACCCATGGTGCATGTGCAGTGGAATAGATCACACGCTGCAGAAATGTGCCAGTGGGTCCCTATGACCAGCAAACAGAGTGCAGAGAGAAAAGCAGCACTTTGCAAGTGAAACCCCAAAATGTTTCCACACATGACATTTGTTTTGTTGCTAAAAACCCCAAATTGCCTATAACACAGCACTTTTTAACATGCACAATCTTGCCTGGTGCTAAAATTCATGTATCTAATGAAACATTGTGAACATACCAAGTCCCAATGTGAAGAGCAAAACATTCTTCAGACAAACTGGATTGTCTGAAAACTGACAGCATATGCCAAAATCTGTGTGCAGTAACCGGGGCTACCTGAATGACAGCTGTCAGAGGAGTACTAATGAAACTTTAAAAGGTCCTAAAACTAAAAAGTCTGCTGGATTAGCAAACATAAAAATGATTGTTGCCAAAAAGGAATACAGATTTTAGTTGTGTTTTTCCCACAGATTTTAAGGCCAAGAAAGACATATATTTATGTTTGAGGTAAAAAAAAATGGTTTTTGCTGGGTTTAAGAAGTTAATTAGCCTGGCTGAAGCTGCAAGAACTGGAAAAGCAGGTTTTTTTTCCCAGAAGGAGGGCCTTCTTCTCAGCAGAAACTCACTGGGAGGTGTTAAGTGCGGGTTAGAACAGAATCTTGTTTACAGAAAGCAAAGGAACAATGACAAAGCTGCAGCCTAGGAAACTGGAAGTGTGAAGGGTGTCGTAAACGTCCTCTGTAAGGAACGAACATGGAGGGGGATGCCCTGGACTGCAGGGAGACAAAAAGGGGCGGACAATCTGTTGCTGTACATGAACAAAGAACACATTTTAAAAGACTCATAACTGGCTATTCAAAATGGTGAAAAATATAAAAAGGACAGAGTTGTTAATTTAATTTCTGGCTGCACGTGTGAAGAGGTGGTAGAACTGTGTGGCATGTTCTGGACAGGAATGGCAATATATGAGGTTTTATGCAAAATCTATTACTGTAGAATTGTGAAAATGTACACGCATAGCCCTATTTTAAATACGCATATTTGTGGAAATTTGCATAAAATTTGGAAATTGTGTTCATAGCGAAAAGGGCAACATTCTGTAGAAAGTTGAGACAAGATCCCACCGTTGTGGGGTTTTGAGGAATAGCTGCTACATAAAATATGGCATCTTTGTGTGTGATTTGCATGAAGGTGACCAATGTAGAAATGTACATTTAGTATCAAATCCGATTTCGAAACCAGTGGCTGAAGGGAGGTCTCTGAGGACTGTAAAGTAAATCATAAAATGTGACATCATCTGGCCTTGATCCAATCACTCAAATTGCAAGGCGGAGATGAAGTGTGGTCCTATCCCAGCTCACAGGGGCAAGCTTAGCTAAGCCGGCCCATACACCCACTTTGTGATGTCATTTTAAAGGATAAATAGAGACAGCTGACGACACATATGGACTCACTGATCTAGCCACTTTCCTGATTCCGGCGAAGCACTCTGATCCAGCATCCTACATCCAGCTTTAACTATTCTTCCAGATCTAGATGCCAAATCTCTTGCCAGAGAGTACCAGTGATTTCCAGCAAGGCCCAAATCTTCAAATGTATTCTCTCTACCCAGTAAAGCGCTGTGTGGTGTGAGAAGGCCTTTTGAACCAGTATGCTGAAATGGCTTGCCACCACTAGGCTTGCCTGAGGAACTTGCCATCCAGCTGATTCAAATACCCGCAGACTAGGAGGGCAGATCCTGTGCAAATCCGGCAACCGGCCTAGCTGTTTTAGTACCGTGCCTGATGTGCTGTCTTTCCTAGACCAGACCCAATCATATGACCAGAGCTGACGGTCCATTTTAAAAACATATCCTGTGAGCATTAATAGGAAAAACTGTGGCCCATAGTATATTTGCATTGTCTTATGCATATTTCAAACCCGTCCTTTCTTTCATTCAGAACCGGTATTGTTAGGAGTATCTTTGCATTGTCTTATCCCTATCTCAAACCCATCCTATCTTTCCTTCAGAACCAGTATTGTTAGAACCATCTTTGAACTGACCCTTTTCTCATCTGAAGAAGTCGAGTTTCCTTAGCAGGTGGGTCACCCTGATCAAGTGACTGTAAGAGCCCTGTGGGGTATTTGCTTTTTCATAGTCATCCTCTAGTGTAAGCAACCAACTTGTAATTTTCAAAGTGCATTCCTGTTTTCCATTCTCATGCCTATTTTACAAAAACAACCTTTACTAAAACCTTGATAACTCCCTCAGTTTTTGTGATAAAAACGAAATTTCAACTCCTGCGTGTACCTAACATCCATAGCTATTCAAATAATGTTATCAAGAATATCACGCAATGAAAAGTTTGCCCCGATTTTAAAAATCTGATTCGTTTACATGTCTAAAATCTCTTTAAACTGCTTAAAACTTGGACCTTAAGATGTCAAATGTTTTCTGCTGACTAAATCATTGCTTGTGATTGTTTGCACCTATTCAAAGCGGCTCCCACAGGAATTTATAACAATTTCAGTATTTTTGACCATAATTGGTGTTTTTGCCCAGTCAATTCTAAAGACAATTGTAAAAAGCCATACTGACAGCTGAAGGGTCAATTTCGTTTTTCTCTTGTGTTTTATGGGGGGAAGGTGGGACTGATATTCCGTTTGATTTGTGCTATTCCTGATTACCTGCTCTCTCCTCCTATCCCTTTACATTGCCTATTGGGGTTGAGGGGTGTTGCAGGGGGAACCTCTTACCATAGTGCTATCTGATCTGAACCAACACAAAAACATTATTTTCTGTGCTGCATTTGTTTTGCTTATTACTTATTCCTAGTGTATTAAAGATATTATTCAGTGTTCTGTCACCCCATTGGTCATTATTATTTTCCCATTAAAATATATTGTGATCAAATTTTAAATACATAAATAAATATTTACCTTTGCAAACCAGCCTGATTCCTGGTTCAGTGTGACCGTGGGCGGGGGCTTCCAGGAGAAGGGTGTGATATGAGTGGTATATCGTTCAGAATATTGAACTTATAGACAAAAATAAATAATGGTTTCAGTTGTGCACTACATGCTGGACTTTGATTTGGGTGTGTGCCGGATTGAAATCACTGACAGCTTGGGGGTTCGTCGCGAGATCCTGAATTAGACATACCACTCATGACAGTCTAACACAGCGTGCTAGCTGACGGGGTACATACACCTTGTTGGATTACCATACTGTGCTACACTGTATAAGCACCTCTCAAAAGAAATACTCAAAGGAGTTGGGCCTGTCTGCAAAAGTAAAGTAACCCTGAGATAAGCTAGATGGAAATTAACATTTCCAGATCGGCGACCCCGGTGGAAATTAATATTGCAAGGGAACACTTACTGCACAAATTGTTTGTCAGTGGTGAATGGCTAGAACAGGACGAACCGGTATGGCTGCAGGGAATAAAACAAGAAGTCACTGAAACCAACCTTAATATCTGGCAGGACAAGGGGCCATTACATCAAGCACTTAGCAAATTGTATATGACCCCTAAAATAAAAGAGGAGCAATGCAAAATTGCCAAAATAGTAGCATACCTGTACCTCAACATTGGAGACATACAGGAAAAATATGCATACCATGCAGACTTCACAAAGAGGCAAGGGGAAGCAATGCAGAAAATCCAGACTAATCGGGACTCTGCAGAGTAAAGGCTGAAACAGAGGCTACGGTGTATGCCGCCAAACTCCAAGAAGATCTGGCTCTCTTACTGCAAAAGAATGCAGAGCAACATACACAGGTGCAGACACTGCAAAAAAACAGTGTCAGGAAAGGTTGGATTCTCTACAACAGAGTCAACAAAAGCTGGAGCAGCAATTCACTTTTAACAGAGTCTGTGCAGAACAGTTAGTTATCCTACAAGACCGCATAGAGAAATTAAAAGAGGAAAACAATAAATTAATTATTAAAGACCCCCAAACAGAGTTTGATGGGGAGCACCAGAAAGCTGGGGCACTTAAAAAGCAGAGGGATGACCTGGCTGAGCAGAGGGGCACTCTAAGTCAAGAGAGGGACGCCCTAGGCCAGGAAGTCAGCCATTTAAAAACAAAGTTAGAAGAAAATCACCTGGCCCTTCAGGAACTTGGTGAAATCAAAATGGATTACAAAAAGCTACTAGAGCACATCAGGCGGGTGGAGGATGCCTTGGAAAAGAATAACCAGACCAGTAAGGACCAAACTCAGGAGGTGAGTCTCCTGCAGCAAACATGGTCCCAATACTCCCAATTCAGGCAGGAAGCACAGAGAGACAATGAGGCTCTCTGTGAAAAGAATGACAGGCTCCATAGACAGATAGCCATGTAAGAACAACTCACAGGGACCAGTAAGGCCTTAATGGAGGAGCAGAAAGATCAGATCTTGGCATGTCATCAGGAAATAGGGGCTGAAAAAGATGAGATAAAATGGGAGAGAGAAACCCCTGAGCATAACCTCAGGAACCCTGGCATCAAGGACTTTAATCCCTTCAATTCCATGGACTCTGCTACCCCCATGTCCACTGGCTCATATGAACCAAGGGCCACGGGGATGGTAGACTTCAACACAATGGGAAATATGGGACTGATAGATCAACGCCTCCTAGAAATGGATGGGCGGGCATCTATGTACAGGTTCCCAAATGTTAGGGCCAGCCTCTCTGATCAGGGAGACTCCAGTGAGGGGAGAATCAGAGAACTGGATCCTCGGAAATATCACCTACCAAGAGATCAGTCAGTCAAATTTGATGGGGAATTCCATGAGACTAGGCCCACAAAGAGCATTTTAAAAACCTCTTCCCAGCTAGGACAGTGGGTTGGGGTACTAAGCCAATCCTGGGAGTAAGGGAGAGTCAGAACTCTTCTGAACGCCACAGGTCTCAAGAGACTAGGCCCCCACATTCTGCCAGCCATTCCCAAGCTCGCAGAATCAGGGAGAGCATAGAGGATCAGACAGCCACCTCTGGTAGTAGTGCCTCTGAGTCAGAGGATGAGTGGACCAGGGTGACCAGAACTAAAAAGGCCAACAAAGTTAAGAGAGCTTTACTGAAAGATCCCCTGAAGCAAATTAAGGCTATTAGAAGAATCATAACGCCCTAGCACAGAAATGCCAAATATTTCGTTTGGGAGCACCTCAAATTGTTTGAGCAGATGACAGAGACTTTCTACCTGATGGACAGCCCAAGCTGTATTCATTATGTCGAGTGGACATTTTCACCTGAATACTCCAGCTTCTTTGCGGGGCTGGAGGATCAGAACCATTCAAGATGGTCCACCTATAGGGTGGCCATCTTAAAGCATTTTTCAATCCATAGAAACCCTCAAGAAGCCTGCATGGCAGCCTACAACCTGCAATGTGGGGAAGACCAGGCCCCACAAGAATTTGTCCAAGAACTGAAACGTTCCTATGCGCAGACCACCAGGAGGGTGCGCACAGACAGTAGGGAGTTGGTCAATACTTTCTTTCATGCACTCTCTAAATACATTATGACCCAGCTGGTGAGGGACTTTCATGAGAAAAGATCACTAGCCTGGGTCATTGAACAAGCAGCTCGCATTTACGAAGTACAGAAACCATGAGAAAGTAAACGTGCTAATAAAACTCCAAAACCAACCAACACCCCTGCTGCTGCTAAGGTGGCGGAGGGGAAGGCTGCCCCCATTTTATATCTGGAGATGGGGGGGCCTAAAATCATCCCTGCGCAGGATCCTGCTAACCCATGACCCAGAACCCCCTCGGGCCAATCCCAAACAGGGAGTCAGGGAGGTAACCCCACAAATGGGACCCCTAACTCCCCTGACTACATCAGCCCCAGTTACAAGGGCAACAGACCCATCCTGGGCTATGTGTGGACTCCTCCAGCCTAAGGGGGGGATCCAACCAGGCAGCTGCCCACCCAGGAAACTTCCCTCCTCACTTTCCCCAGGAGGGCAGTAATCCCCCAAATGTTGGGTTGAATTTCTTTCCCCGGTACCTGCCAAACCTCAACCCCCAAAACAACCCTTCTTTTTTTCCCTACTTTCCTGAGCCCAGACAGCCCAATCCGGGAGAGGGGAGGCCAAGGGGGGAGATGTACCAAAACTATCCCAAACAGGGGTATTATGGGAGAAGGGACAGTTACCCTTCCCGTGATCAACCAAAGGTAGATCAGAGGACCCCGTACCAGCCAGAGCGGGTGTCCCAACTGGAGCGCCAGGTCCAGAACATGGCACAGGATCTGGGTTGCACGTTGAGGGCGCAGCAAAACCCTCCAATGAACATGGCGACTGAGAACTCCACAAATCAAGAATCTGGGGCTCTAGAACAATGACGGTGGAAGAACCCCGACAACCCACCGGTTCCCAGGGAGGAGACACAGGGGGAAGGAGGGTGTAAAGCCTTGGAGGAAGCTTCCTTCCCCACTTGTGGAAAGCCTCGTGGTAACCCAGGAACCGGAACCAGAATCTGTGCCCCCGAAAATCTGAGGGTTTTTTAGGAGAAATAAAGAGCCTGAAAAGGCCCATTCTGTGGAGGAGGGGCAAATCTTCCAATTTGAAGGAGAGGGGTCCTCAGAGGATTCTGAGAAAAGGATCTTCTCCTTCAGGGATGGGGGATCTCCTCCCAAAGAAAAATGGGTCCCAAGAGATCCTGATCAAGACTGGGTAGATGTGGGGGCCACGTTAAAACCACCCACCATCAAACCCCAGAATGACCAGCAAGAAAATCCCCTTGTTCAAACAAATTCTGGTGACGGCCTCCAAAAAGGGGGGGCAGCCCAGAATCAGAACTAGGGGAGCCCAAAACTTCCCCCATATCCACTTGACACCTTTTTCTTACAGGTTCCCAAGATCCCAAACAAAATCCTGCTCAAATTACCCCTCTGTCAGAATCCAAAGCAAAGCAATGAAACCACCAATTGACCAAAAAAGGTGTATTATCTTTGCCCCCTTGAGGAGAAGGAGGGAAGATTTTATGCCCCGGTCCAAAAACAGGGCCAATGTACAATTTTGACACTGGTGAACACTGGATCCCAAGCCACCCTTATGTCAAAAAGGGCCTTTTATCAGCTGAATTAGGGAAGGGGGGAGAAATACCAAATCCCTCTCACGCCTCTCCCTGGACAACTTCAGAACTTTGATGGGAATGAAATTCCTGTCGAGGGGACTGCGGATTTAGACATTAAATTGGGCGACACAAGGTGAAGCACCCGATCATAGTTGTGACTCCAGAGGGCACACCATGTTTACTAGGGAATGACATCCTGCGTAGACTGTCTCCCCTCATAGATTGTGTAAAGAAGGTCCTCTGGACCCAGACTAACTGACCAATAAAATTGAAACATAGTGTCAACCATGTTAGTTTAAATGGAACATGCCACATGGTTGAATACAAACCTGACCAAATTGAATTCCACTTCCAGAATAACCAAATCCCAGACGTGACAGTAATTGCAGTAGTACAACAAACTGGTGATGGAGAGTCCTTTCTATTTCTGAAAATCAACCTTCCTTCCAGTCTAAGGTGGCATTCCACACTGGAATCGAACACTCTGAAATTGTATAAAAATTCACAATCAGAAAATCCTACTCCTATAGTCCAAAATGATGAGAAATCAGCTCAAAGCTTGGCTGATTTCAGAAAATTGGAGAGCAGTTGTTCATCCCTATTCAGTTAAATGAAGGGAAGGACTCTGTTCTCGCCCGAGTATGTGTGAACAACCATAAGAGCTTCATCAGCGAGGCCATGTTCCGCAAACTCCCAAAAGATCCAGCCACTTCCACATTTAAATTGGCAGACAAATGGGAAATGGACCTGGAAACACCCAAATCCAAACATCTCCTGCATAGCAGGTGTATGCTCAAAATGTCCATAGGCAACAAGAGCATAGTCCATAATTGTTGGGTCATGCGAGATGTCCCTGCTGCATTTTATTTAGGCAGTGACGTTCTCAATCACTTTGTCATTAGTGTGGACCTAATAGACTTCAAAGCCTGGTCCCGATTAGCGGGTAATCCCATGGACTTTGAGGACCCAGAGAAAGCATTTCGGTCATCTTAACTGCTGCCATATGCAGTTGAAATTCAGCTTGGAGAGGAAGTCACCATCCCAGAACGGACCTGACATTTCTCACTTGAAGTAAAGATTAAAAGAGGACAGAAACTGAAAAATCCTGACACCTATGTTCATCTCAATGCTCATTTCCAACAGCAAGGGTTGGGGGTAAAACCAACACCACTAGTCAATACAGAACATGACAGCATTCCAACAGAGGTGGATAACAGCTACCTAAAGAGTCTCACTCTGTGCGCAGGCACCATTTTTGGAATGGCGGTTGATGACCAACATTTTTCCATAGATTTAGGTAACAAACTGTTAGGACTATTCCCCAAGGACTGTTTTGACAGTAATAGCGACAATGACACAACACCAGACAGGATCTTCACCCGGCATGGGGGGAATTTCCTGGTGTACTCTTCCTACCCTTATGGTAAGGAGGATGTGACCTGTGAGTTCAGGAGGGATGGGGTGATCTTTCATGTCCACCAGGACTGCCTTCCCCACCTGAAGCCATCAGTCAAAGTCAGTACTTTGGCCAGGGACTTCTCCACTCAGCTGGAGGAGGCCGCGGAGATAGCCAAACCAGAAGTCTTTCCAGTCTTCAGGCAGATGGTTGAAGAGAGAGTCAACCTAGCTGATGCCTGTGAGACTATGGAGCAAAAGCAAAAATTGAAACAAGTTTTTTTAGATTTTCAAGATCTCTTTGTGGTGGACTCATATGACTGTGGTCGCACCGACATCCACACAACAGCAATTCCCACGGACCCTGGCATGACTCCAGTGTTTGTGAGGCAATATCGCTTGCCTCTCGCATCAATGGAGTCCCTTACTGAAATCATTAAGAACCTGGAGTCCTGTGGGATAATTTGTCCTGTCCACAGCACCTCCAATAATCCGGGGTTGGGGATTTTGAAACCAAACGGCCAGTGGAGACTCTGTGCTGACCTAAGGGAACTCAACAAACGGGTCCATACTTCCCGATGGCCTCTTCCCTACATTGACCAAGGGCAGGGTCAAAGGTATACACTGCCATTGACCTGATCAATGGGTACAGGACTGTAACTGTCAGTAGGGAGGACCAATACAAGCTGGCCTTTACCTTCGGGGGGGCAGCAGTACACTTGGACCCGGACTCGCTTCGGATTCATCAACTCCGGCAATGAATTTAACATCTTTCTGCATAAGGCCATGCCCTACTTGGGTGAAAGGGGTAACCTGGCCTATGTAGATGATGTTCTGATCAAAAGCTCAACTGTGGAGGAACACATAATGGAGATCCGTTATGTTCCGACACAGTTGAGGGCACCCGGAGTAAAACTCTCTTTCCAAAAGGCACATTGGTGCAGGACCCGTGTCAATTTCTTGGGGCATGAGATAACTTCTGAGGTTCTCTGTCCCCAGGAAAAGAAAGTAGAAGCACTCCAGAAAATAAAAGACCCCACAACTCTGCGTGAACTAAGGAGCCTCCTTGGGCTAACTAATTATAGCAGAAAGTTCATTGAGGACTACGCAGAGATCACAAGACCCCTGATCCATCTGTTGAAGGGGGGGGTAAAGTAGGAGTGGGGTCCAGAACAAGCCAAGGCAGTAAGACAACTCAAAAGAAGCCTCTCACAAGTGCCTTGCCTAGCTTACCCTGTCAAAAACAAGGAGTTCTTCTTGGTGACAGGGTTTTCAAATACATGATTGACTGCAATATTATATCAAAAGCATGACAAGGTCAATAGAGTAATCTCCTATGCGAGAAAGACTTTATCCTCAGTGGATGAAAAAGTCAACGATTGTGAGAAGGCACTCCTGGCAATGGTATTGGCTTTGAAGAATTGCCACCCGTTTATCCAGGGGGGAACACATCATAGTGGAGACTCCCCACTAACCTTTGCAATATCTTCAAAATGACAGAATCCGGCCCGGAAATGTGAGTAATTTCCGAATTAATTCCTGTATTCTGTCAATGCAAGGCTTTCCTGTGGAGGTCAGATATGGCCAAAACAAGAAGAGGCCCCTCACACAAGGTCTGGCTGACTTGCATGAGTGGGCCAGAGAAAACTGTCTCGAGGACAAAAGTCTTAAAATCAAGGACAACATGGAGGCATACCTCAATTCCCCACACAAAGTCTATGAAGAAGACCAGTGTGAGGGAATGCCCACTGTCTATGTGGATGGGTGCTCCTACCATGTTGACAACAACGGGGAAAAGGAACTTGTGGCTGGCATGGGGAATGCATGGGTCAATGATGCCCCAGAACCCTCTGGTGGGTACAAAATCGGTCCCTGAAGTAGTCAAGTGGCAGAGCTGATGGCTGTGCATCAAGCTATCCTCACTGCTGTCGAACACCAACTCCATGAACTGGTCAGAATCACTGATTTGGAGTATGTACAGAAAGGGTTCTTGGAGCACCTGGTTAACTGGAAAACCAGAGGCATGCTATGTGCTAAATAAAACATGGAAAATTAATACAAAATATTGATGATATGATCAAGGGTCATTCTAAAGTAGAGGGACCAGACAAAACTGAAAATGATCTAGCTGATCAGATGGCCAAAACCGAAGCCATCGAAGGGGATCTACTTGAGATCGATTCCCTGTAGGGGGAAATCCAGGTCCCTGCTATCACTAGGTCCCAGACAAATGCTCACAATGAACTCCAACTGCACAATGGAGTAAGGAGACCCCAGATGCTGATTTGATTACGTCTCAAAAAGGGGATACAATAATTGGTAAGTTTTATCAACACATTGAGGACCCTGAGACCTTTCCCCTGACGGATACCGATTACATTGGGAAAGAGGATCTCAGAGTGTTGATTAAATGTCCAAAAATATTCCGAATCCAAGCCGGTTTGCTGGTGAGGAGATCCATATCTGGCCATGACCAGTGGGTGGTCCCTACCTCATTCCGAAGCCTGATGCTAAGTCATGCCTATGAAGCGGTTACAGCCGGTCATCGGGGGTTTCATACGACATTAGAAATCTTGCAAGAGGTTGCTTACTGGCCACACATGGGGCAGGATCTCAACCAATACTTGAAGGGGTGTCTTGTGTGTGCACAATTTCAGCCAACATCACTCACACACTGTGCTCCCCTCCAAAAGAGGGGGATGACACTGCCTTGGTCAGATTTGCAAGTCGATTTTATCGGGCCCGTGATTCGCTCCTCTAGGGGGAACAAGTACATGTTGACCGTAACATGCTTGTTCACTAAATGGGTGGACTGTCTCCCAGCCCCAAAATGCAAGGCGTTTTGGTCTACCCCAAAGGATTGAGTCAGACCGAGGTAGCCACTTCACTAGTGAAGTTATGACAAAGATGTGGGAGATACTTGGGGTCAAAAGGAAACTACACATTGCCTACCAGCAGTCCTCTAGTGGTGGAGTTGAGAGGTACAATAAAACTATTGTGAGCATATTAAAAAAGTTTGTGGCAGATTCTGGGCCAAGTTGGGACATTCGATTACCCCTTGTCCTGATGGCCATCAGATCTACCCCTTCTTCTGCAACAAAAATGTCTCCATTTGAGCTGATGACTGGACGAAGGATGGTGCTACCCCAGCATCTGCTCTACAGAACCCAAGAGCAGACCTTGATAAATGCCTCTAGAACTCAGAAGTATGTTGAGAATCTGGGAAAACACCTTCAACATGCTTTTGCCTATGCTCAGCTGAATCTAGAAAGATCTGCAGACAGTATGAAGACCCACTATGATCTTAAGACAATCAAGTAGAAGACCGGGTCTACTTGTACAATTTCCAAAGGAACAAAGCCAAAGAGTGCAAATTCCTCCCAAATTGGCGGGGCCCTTTTGAAATTGTGGACAGAATCTCATCAGTCCCCTACAGAATCCACATCCCCAAGGGCAGTTTGACAGAAGGGGAAGACAAGTGGGTCCACATAAACCATCAGAAGAGTTGCCATCCCAGGCATACTTTGCAGCAAATAGAGGAGCCAACCGGAGACCCAAAGGGGAAAATCCAGAAACATCGAAGAATCACTAAATGTTCACCGTGTATGTGCAAAAAGAGTGTTAAGACCATTAGTAAACATAGATGGGGAATATTGTCAATTATAACCAATGCAAGTGTCTTTACCCCTGTTGACATCCCCAGATGACTTGTGGACACAGTAGTGGAAAAATATCCATAACCATGTTATTTTCTATCTTCTAGCACCTGGACTAAGAATCATCCAAAGGATTACCAAGGAGAACCACTTGGGGACCGGGAAGAAGGATCCAAGGAGCCCGGAGTGTCACTCCATACTCCCAACCAGAACCAGCAATACTCCTGACCAGAACTGGTGAGGAGAGCGGGTCGCCTAAAGGCATTGACGGGAGAAGCGACCGAAATACTCTACACAAACAGAAAAAGAACATCCCAATCTCCGACTTCCCCTTGACGGGCGGTCAAAATCAAGTCGGGAGGCGGGAGCTCTGTGGGATGTATTGACCCACTCCGCTATGCTATGTGGCATCACCCTGCCAGTTGTGGTGAAAGAAATGGCAACAATGGCGGCAAAACCCTTGTGCGTTCCAAAAACCTACAAAAACCTACTTTTTAAAAAAAACATTTTTTATTATTGATATAGTTGATACATCAACTTTTCAATACACTTTATACAAAAAATATTCAAACATATAACAACTCATTCCTTAAAAAGTCAATAAAATATAACATAAAACAATTTCATGCATAAAATTTACACAATTTGTTAGCACAAGTTTAACTAATTTGGAAAAAGAAAATCAAAGTCAAACACATCGGCGTCAGACATGTAGCACCAAAAGCATCACGACTCCCAGAGCACCAAGCTCACTGATTTTAATTATCGTAATTCATCTTCCTTTAGGTTTAAAGCTTTCAGGAAATGTATGACCGCAATTCTTATAGTGGTGATCTGGTTGTTCTAGATGCGGCGCCAGAAATCCTCTGCCGTTAAAGCAACATGCGTTACAAAATGTTTTTTAAAATGCTCTATTCTCATTTGCAATAGAGCTGGACAGACGGCAATCAGATGGTATAAGGTTTCTGTACTTTCTGTTTTTTCGCAAAACCGGCAAAGGTTTTCATTTTCATCAATAATTTTCCACTTGGCCATGTTACTTTTAGTGTACCACCAGTTCTTCTAAATTTGAGAAATTTATTTCTGGCCTCCGAACCAGGGAACCTTAATAAATAGCTTTCTGTTGTTCTTGCTTTTTTGATAACCATTTTATGATGTGATGCATGATTTGTTCTTTGACATCGGTCATATGTGTCTATCCAATCCCACGTCATAACCTTTTCTTTAGCTCTGTCAGGGTTCCGCATTAGTAACTCTTCAGAAATCTCTGTCTTTATCAGAAAACTGCTTACTTGTTTACGCCAAGTAAAGATCACTCTATGTTCAGTAGTTTTCAGGTAGCTAGACAAAATTGCCAATAGTGGTGGATCATCCTGTTGTACCATAATGCATTTTCGATAAAAACTGCATAGTCTCCACATGTACATTGAGTTTAAGGAGGAGAAGCCCAATTCATACCTCAATAGACACATCTGTGAGGCTTTTGGTATATTCAAGACCCTCTTCCAAAACATGCCTTCCAATTTCTGCCAGAACATCTCATTTCTCCAAGGTTTGGATTCTGCACCGTATAGTACTGTCGGAACTACTTTTTGGCAAAAAAACAGAATAATAGGCCTGAGAGAAAATGAGCAGAATTTTCATTTAATAATTATAGCTTGAGAGATAGAGGTAGCAATTTTCCTTTTCAGATCATCGAGATAAAGGGTGTTCCCTTTAAGAGTATTTACATTCACCCCCAGATATTTATATTGGGGTACGTTTTCGAGGATTTTACCCCCCACACAAAATGAGAAACGAGATGTTCTTGCCTTTATATTGGGTACACTCTTTAGAATTTTGGTTTTTGCGATATTGATCACTAGCTCATTTTTTTGAACATATTATCCCAATTGATCCAGCAGATTTTGTAGACCTTTTTTTGTTTTCGCCATAAGAACTAAATCATCTGCGTAAAACATCCATGGTATGGGATGTTTATCAAGGCGGGGTGCATCAGAAATAACTCTAACAAAATTCTTCACAATGTCAGAAATGAAAAAATTGAAAAGCGTAGACGCAAGCAAACACCGCTGCTTCAGGCCTTTGTAGGTTTTGATAGATTTTGATAAGATGCCGTCCATAGACAGGCGTACTTGAATGGAAGTATCATGATGGAATTGCATTATCCAGTGAGTTAGATACTGTGGACATGCATTTCCTCTTAGCTTTTCGTATAATAGTGTTCGAGAGACTGAGTCGAAAGCAGTTTGAAAATCGACAAAGGCCATGAAGAGGGCCTGGTTTACCTGTGTTTCATGCTGTTTGATGGCCTCTATTGCCCATAGATTCACCAAAGTGCCAACTCCTACTATGAAGCCGGTTTGATATGGGTCATTGACTTTCATATCTTTGGACCATTTATTAAAGTCTCTGAGGACGAGTCGAGAAAGATTTTTTCCCGGCGCATCCAGCAGGGCAATGGGCCTATAGTTTTCTGGCTTAAGTCTGTCCCCTTTTTTATAAATAGGGATGATAATGGATTTTTGCCATGAGCCCGGAATTCTTTTACTTAAAATTATTTTTCTGAAAATAACCTCTAATATAGCTGCCCAAAGTTCCGGATTAGATCTTAACATTGTATTAGAGAGGCCGTCCGGACCAGGAGCTTTGGATTTGCTTAATTTCTTAATATAAAATACAATGTCCAGAGTGTCAAAGGCTAGATCTTGAGCCTCCTCCATGCAATAATTGCAGGTAGTTCTTGCATAATGTACGTCTGCGTATGAGGAGTTATAATATTGGATCCATATTTCCTCGTGTACAGCATTGATTTGTATTATAGATTGCTTTGACCCATAGACAGATTTAATAAGGCCCCACACTAGGGCAGAGTTTTTGGATTCAATAGATTGCAGCATAGAGTGAGCATCTTTCATCATCAAATGTGCACGTTGCTGTTTTATCCAATTTCTGTATTTGTTTTTACATTTGGATATCAGAGAAACCCTGTCAACCATGGTCTGACTTCTTATATGACGGATTTCTCTTCTCATTGCAGATTTTCTGTTAGTAACCTCAGCATCATAGGCATGCGAGTGTTGGAGCTGTGCTATATTAGTAGTTTTCAAAGGTTTCTTGAATAGTTGTAGGGCGGCTACATAAAGGCCGTCCGTGTATTGTAGGTCAGGCTTAAGAATGTCTTTTGGGTAAGTCACTGCGAAAAGAAGATCACTAAGATTTTGGGGAGACCATTTATAACTGTTGCCCTTAGTAGACACCCTTAAGTCAGTGGTAAGGATATCATGTTTACTAGTACATATTTCATCTGGTAGAATCCAAGACAAATGAAGCAGGCTATGGTCACTGGCAGCCTGCTTTGATACTTCAAAAGTAGAGGCAGCATGAAAAAGCTCTGAATTAGTAAAGAAACTATGGTAGTTTTAGCAGGGCCTTGTTGCCAGGTTGTTTTGAATGGGATGTCACCACATATGGCACCATTTATCATATGGAGTCCCCTTTCTTGCAACAAGGCAATCCATTGGCTCTTGGATTGGCTCCTCTTTCCCCCCTTGACGTTCATGCAATCCATGTTTATATCGCCTCCGATCACAATATATCGAACCATTTGATCACTGTCAAATTTGTCTAAACATTTATTCAGATCTAAGAAAAAAAGTTTTTCTGTGATATCCAGGTGATTCCAATATATATTCATGCAGGCGATAACATAATTTTTATTGAGATACGAGTCAATTGCATGTAACTGCCAAATGAGGCCCACTTCTCAGCTCTCATTCCAGTGTTTGATTTTACAGTGGTAAGGAGACCAGCTTTTGGGCGCCCTCTTGCTAATTTAATAGCGGGTTCAAAGATTATAGCGTGATTTTCCCATACTGGAGGCGTAGACAGCCAGGTCTCCTGTAGCATTACAATATCAAAGGAACTTAGGACATGTTTAGAAGAAGACCCAAGATGCATATGTCCTCTGGTGTTCCAGGAAGCAAGTTGAAAAGATCTTTTTTTTCCATCGGCTGCTAGCTTTCATTGGTTCACTGTTTTGGTTTGTGCAAATGTCGTTATTATTTTAGGTTGATTATCATCTGCTGTGAAATACTTAATTGTCATTGGATCAATTTGTCTTTCTGCAAGTCGCACCTTTTCATTAATATGTTTCGTTGATGTGTTCACATGCTTTGAGGGGTATATATTAGCCATATTTGATGTTACCATGCTGTTAGCTTTTACAGAGACTGTAGGATTATCTAATAAAAACCCCAGCTGGTAAATTTCATTTCTAACTTGCCTTATGGAGTATTTTACAATTGCAGACGACATCCAGATTTTAACCACAGATTTGTCATGATCATCAATGAACTCAATTTGTGCAAAATCTTCAGACTTAATTTCTTGTAGCGCTTGTACACTTTGCATTATATTTAACACCCAAGAGCGATTTAGGTCATATAACCCGAATTCGCCTCCTCGGCATTGCAGTACAAGGCTCACGTGAGAAGAATCGCTACATTTGTTATGTCTGTTAGTCTTTTCTTGATGTTTTGGCGGGACCATTTGTTTTTTTACATATGCCAGTTCTGATTTCCCTCCAAAGCTAGCTTTGTTTTGCGCTATCATAGGGTCATTAGTACATGAAGCAAGACCCTCTGACAGTCTGGCATTTCGGAACTGTAGATTAGGCATTTTCAGTCCAGCATTCGAATTGTTATAAGTGTGAAAAACACCCATGGATTTCAAAATTTCCTCTCGCCTTTCCTCTAGTATTATAAATGTGGGTTCTTTTACAGATTTTTCATTTCCTCCCCATTGTTCTTTAGTTTGTATTTTTTCTGAGGGCGGGAAGGTTTTTAAACTATCCATGGGCAATTCATATTTACAGATCTCAGTTACCAGCTTATCTAGAGGTTCATAATTGAGTTCCTTGGATGGACCATCTGTGTTTCCTCTAGGGGCCAATTGTATCCCCGGTAGACTCGGTTTGCTTCTATTGATCGCTATGTATTTTCGTACAATAGCTGCACTTTTTTCTTTTATTCTGTTATCAGGGGTGGTAAGTCGTTTGATAAATTGACTCGAATTCTTATTCTTAACATTATATGTCAATTTTAGATTCTTCGATTTCTTGCCTTCAGCTGGAATAGTGGAAATTTGTTTTTTCCCTTTTTATGTCATGCTAAATATATTGTAGGTTTCGCTTTTGCCTATGGAGAAGACAACAGATGGGTTAATCCCTATAACAGGCTCTTTTTCACTCTCTTTTCCAGCAATTTTATCTTCTGTAGTCTTGGTTTCAGCCGCTTTCTGCTCTTGGTGATCGATAGTTTCGATCCTGCTTTCTTCATAACTAACACAGTTAGAGCTGACTCTGTCTTCAACTGTACAGTTCATGAATAAGTCAGTTTGCGTTTGCTTGACCTCATTTGTGAGCACTTTTTTCATCTCTTTTTTAGAAATATTACACAAATCATTAGAGATTTTAGGTTGTGGTTCCCGACACAAGGTATTTTTGTTTCCAAACAGCTCCTTTAGTAAAAAAATTTGATCAAGTAATCTGGCATCAAGTGTTTCATACAGTTTGGCAAGAGAAAAGAGCACTGTGTTCATGGCTTGTAATGTGAGTTCAGAAGAAGCCATCATAGGAGGGCTTTGGTTAGAATTTAATCCCTTCTTATTATGTTTAGAACGTTTTGGTGTATGTTGAGTAAATGATATAGATAACGCCGAAGAATCGGCAGAGCACTCTGGAAAAATTTCTGGTGATTGAGACAAATGGTCTGGGCTAGCTTCTGAACCAAGTTGTTCCTTTTGCACAACTATATCCACTAATTTGCTTTCACGTTGGGGTGTTTCCATTTCATTATCATTTGTCTCATCAGCATTGTTTGTGTTATCAACAACATCCAAAACGATAGTATCAGAGGGGGAAACATTTTGCACACCGGGGCCCTCATGTATCATGATCTCTGCCACGATTTTGTTGTCGGTAGGAATAGCAAACTCACTCAAGAGGTTTTGTTCAGAAAAAGCTGCAAGCAGAGAGTCTGAAGGTGTACATAAATCTAATGGGCCTGGAAGCTCTGGTGCAACCTTCTCTGGACTAATCATGGTGTCTCTATCATCCCCATTGTTACTTTTACAGCTCACCTCGCTTTCTTTCGGTATTTCGTCATGGGACTCTGGTATATTATCAGCATAAAATTTCCTAATGTCACTCGTGTGTGATAAAGAGCGACTCCTTGCTGACCCACGACTTAGGGGGCCACTGTTCTTACTCTTCGGGGTGGTATGTGTATCTTGTAATTTGTCTAGCAACGGGTCAAAATTTAGTGGCATGTTAGTCCGCAAAGAATATAATTTCACCATGTTTGGATTTAGTTAACACAGAGGTTTTACAATAACACAACGTGCCGTACCGTCACCGCTCACTGTGCACAGTGAACAGTAAACAGTTCACTTCTGGGTCACTTCCGGGTGCACCCGAGGGTGCGCTCGCACTCGGATTTAGTAGGAGGGAGTGGGCGGGGATGAAGGCGTGTTAATGCGCTGTCTCCAATCACAGTTAGGCTGCAGGACAGGATGACAAAACAGAGAAAAAAGAAGAAGGGGGAGGGTCAAAACAGCAGCTCACAGTGTGATTGAAAGCTTGAAAGCTACAGCTACAACTGAATAGCTACAAAGGGGTAATGCTGAAATTAAACAATTAGACAGTCCAATTACTTGTTGGTCAGGCACAAAGGTGTTGCCTTTGAAGACGTCCTCACGCCGCTGAATTTCAAAGACTGCAAGATCCACGAGCCACGCAACACAAACTTTGCTCAGCGTGCTCTCACAGTAAATAGTTCACTTCTGGGTCACTTCCGGGTGCGCGCGCCGGTGCGCTACACACTCAGATTTAGTAGGAGGGAGTGGGCGGGGATGAAGGCGTGTTAATGCGCTGTCTCCAATCACAGTTAGGCTGCAGGACAGGATGACAAAACAGAGAAAAAAGAAGAAGGAGGGGAGGGTCAAAACAGCAGCTCACAGTGTGATTGAAAGCTTGAAAGATACAGCTACAACTGAATAGCTACAAAGGGGTAATGCTGAAATTAAACAATTAGACAGTCCAATTACTTGTTGGTCAGGCACAAAGGTGTTGCCTTTGAAGACGTCCTCTCGCCGCTGAATTTCAAAGACCGCAAGATCCACGAGCCGCGCAACACAAACTTTGCTCAGCATGCTCTCACAGTAAACAGTTCACTTCTGGGTCACTTCCGGGTGCGGGCGCGGGTTTGCTATGCACTCGGCACTCGGATTTAGTAGGAGGTAGTGGGCGGGGATGAAGGCGTGTTAATGTGCTGTCTCCAATCACAGTTAGGTTGTTGGTCAGGCACAAAGGTGTTGCCTTTGAAGACGTCTTCTCGCCGCTGAATTTCAAAGACCGCAAGATCCACGAGCCGCGCAACACAAACTTTGCTCAGCGTGCTCTCACAGTAAACAGTTCACTTCTGGGTCACTTCCTGGTGCGCTACGCACTCGGATTTAGTAGGAGGGAGTGGGCGGGGATGAAGGCGTGTTAATGCGCTGTCTCCAATCACAGTTAGGTTTTTGGTCAGGCACAAAGGTGTTGCCTTTGAAGACGTCCTCTCGCCGCTGAATTTCAAAGACCGCAAGATCCACGAGCCGCGCAACACAAACTTTGCTCAGCGTGCTCTCACAGTAAACAGTTCACTTCTGGGTCACTTCCGGGTGCGCCTACAAAAACCGTGTACTTCAGCACACAAAAAGAGGGATGCACAACCTGCCACCCATGGTGCATGTGCAATGGAATAGAGCACACCCTACAGAAATGTGCCAGTGGGTCCCATGACCAGCAAACAGAGTGCAGAGAGAAAAGCAGCACTTTGCAAGTGAAACCCCAAAATGTGCCCACACATGACATTTGCTTTGTTGCTCAAAAACCCAAACTGCCCATAACACAGCACTTTTTAACATACAAAATCTTGCCTGGTTCTAAAATTCACGTATCTAATGAAACATTGTGAACATACCAAGTCCCAATGTGAAGATCAAAACATTCTTCAGACAAACTGGATTGTCTGAAAACTGACATAATATGCCAAAATCTGGGTGCAGAACCCGGGGCTACCTGAATGACAGCTGTCAGAGGAGTACTGATGAAACTTTAAAAGGACCTAAAACTAAAAAGTCTGCTGGATTAGCAAACATAAAAAAGGATTGTTGCCAAAAAGGAATACAGATTTTAGTTGTGTTTTTTCCACAGTTTTTAAGGCCAAGAAATAAATGTATTTCTGTTTTATTTAACAAATTTGGTTTTTGCTGGGTTTAAGAAGTTAATTAGCCTGGCTGAAGCTGCAAGAACTGGAAAAGCAGGTTTTTCTCCCAGAAGGAGGGCCCTCCTCTCAGCAGCAACTGATTAGAACATAATCTTGTCTACGGACAGCAAAGGAACAATGACAAAGCTGCAGCCCAGGAAACTGGAAGTGTGAAGGGGGTCGTAAAAGGCCTCTGGAAGGAACAAACATGGAGGGGGATGACCTGGGCTACAGGGAGACAAAAAGGGGCAGACCATCTGTTGCTGACCATGAACAAAGAACACATTTTAAAAGACTCATAACTGGCTATTCAAAATGGTGAAAAATATAAAAAGGACAGAGTTATTAATTTAATTTCTGGCTGCACGTGTGAAGAGGCGGTAGAACTGTGTGACATGTTCTGGACAGGAATTGCAATATATGAGGTTTTCTGCAAAATGTATTACTGTTAGAATTGTGAAAATGTACATGCATATCCCTACGTTAAACATGCACATTTGTGGAAACTTGCATACAATTTGAAATTGTGTTCATAGCGAAAAGGGCAAAATTCTGTAGAAAGTTGAGACAAGATCCCACCATTGCGGGGTTTTGAGGAATAGCTGCTACATAAAATATGGCATCTTTATGTGTGATTTCTATAAAGGTGACCAATGTAGAAATGTACATTTAGTATCAAATTTGATTTTGAGACCAGTGGCTAAAGGGAGGTCTCTGAGGTCTGTAAAGCAAATCATAAAATGTGACATCATCCGGCCTTGATCCAATCACTCATATGCAAGTCGGAGATGAAGTGTGGCCCTATCCCAGCTCACAGGGGCAAACTTAGCTAAGCCGGCCCATCCACCCCCTTTGTGATGTAATTTTAAAGGATAAATAGAGACAGCTGACAACACATACGGACTCACTGATCCAGCCACTTTCCTCATTCCGGCGAAGCATCTGATCCAGCATCCTACATCCAGCTTTAAATATTCTTCCAGATCTAGATGCCAAATCTCTTGCCAGCAAAAGAGAAACAATGATTTCAAGCAAGGCCCAAATTTTCCCATTTATTCTCTCCACACAGTAAAGCGTTGTGTGGTGTGAGAAGGCCTTTTGAACCAGTATCCTGAAATTCTCTAGCTTGCCACCACTAGGCTTGCCTGAGGAACTTGCCATCCAGCTGATTCAAATACCCACAGACTAGGAGGAAAGATCCTGTGCAAATCCGGCGACCGGCCTAGCTGTTGCAGTACTGTGCCTGATGTGCTGTCTTTCCTAGACCAGACCCAATCATATGACCAAAAACAACGTATCCTGTGAGTATTAATAGGAAGAACTGTGGCCCATAGTATATTTGCATTGTTTTATCCCTATTTCAAACCCGTCCTGTCTTTCATTCAGAACCGGTATTGTTAGGAGTATCTTTGCATTGTCTTATCCCTATTTCAAACCCATCCTATCTTTCCTTCAGAACCAGTATTGTTAGAACCATCTTTGCGCTGACCCTTTTCTCATCATAAGAAGTCGAGTTTCCTTAGCAGGCGGGTCACCCTGATCAAGTGACTGTAAGAGCCCTGTGTGGTATTCGCTTTTTCATGTCATTTTCAAAGTGCATTCCTGTTTTCCATTCTCACGCCTATTTTACAAAAACGACCTTTACTAAAACCTTGATAACTCCCTCAGTTTTTGTGATAGAAACGAAATTTCAACTCCTACTTGTACCTAACATCCATAGCTATAAAAGAAAACACACTTAAATCAGTGCGATTCTCCCATTATCACGAACATCGCACAATTAAATGTTTGCCGCGATTTTAAAAATCTGAAAGGTTTACACGTGTAAAATCCCTTTAAACTGCTTCCGACTTGGACCTTAAGATTTCAGATGTTTTCTGCTGACTAAATCATTGCTTGTGATTGTTTGCACCGATTCAAAGCGGCTCCCATAGGAATGTATAACAATTTCAGTATTTTTGACCATAATTGGTGTTTTTGCCCAGTCGATTCTAAAGACAATTGTAAAAAGCCATAGTGACAACTGAAGGGTCAATTCTGTTTTTCTCTTGTGTTTTATGGGGGGAAGGTGGCACTGATATTCTGTTTGATTTGTGCTGTTCTTGATTACCTGCTCTCTCCTCCTATCCCTTCATATTGCCTTTTGGGGGGTTGAGGGGTGTTGCAGGGGGAACCTCTTACCACAGTGCTATCTGATCTGAACCAACACAAAAGCATTATTTTCTGTGCTGCATTTGTTTTGCTTATTACTTATTCCTAGTGTATTAAAGATATTATTCATTGTTCTGTCACCCCATTGGTGATTATTGTTTACCCATTAAAATATATTGTGATAACATTTTAAATACATAAATAAATATTTACCTTTGCAAACCAGCCTGATTCCTGGTTCAGTGTGACCAGGGGAGGGGGGGTTACAGGAGAAGGGTGTGATATGAGTGGTATATTGTTCAGAATATTGAATTTATAGACAAAAATAAATAAGGGTTTCAGTTGTGCACTACATGCTGGGCTTTGACTTGGGTGTGTGCCGGATTGCAATCACTTACACAGCATTCCAAGTGCCGGTAATGCCGGTAATGGTATTACCGTTTGGTGGTATCCCACTGGATTTACCGGCAAGATGCCACCAAACCTGTAATGAGGCCCAACTGCTTTTGTATCATTAGGAACGCGGTATGAATGATGGTGAAATGAGGCATGAATGCAGAAAATAAATGTAAAAGAGGAAATCCTTTGACTGACAATGCACTAGATCACTGAGTGTTCATTTATATATTGATCTCAAATCAATAAGACATTTATGCTGAAACATATGCACTTAAAAAAATTATATTTGGAAAGGTTACAGTACACTTTTACTATTAGATACAGTTTAGGCAGCTACTGTGTAACCCTGTATCGGCATTCTCTATCAGTCTTACACCAAAGGGAACCTCCCTGTTATAAGCCATACTGGTTTCCAGCAAGCCAAGGCATACGCCAAAGTGGATGCGATCAGGTGTAATCGATCAAAATATTTCAAAAGTTCTTTTAAGGATGTACCCAAAAAGGATGTTGGATGATTCCTAGCAGAGGCATCAGGACAGGTAAGAAGAGGCCTGGGCAGACCACAGGGATGCAACAGGCTTTATCCGTACCATTGTCTATTCATCCCATTTCATAACCCAGAAAATAGACTGCCTCCCTGCCTCCAGCCTTACCATCAGCCACAAGATAGTGACTAGCAACTATGTCATGTGCTGTCCTCTTGATGACCAAACTAAGTTCTTGCATGGCCAGGAGCCTAATCTAATGTCCATGTCATCTGACTATGCAACCATTTGTCTGTCTTTCATGTTCTTGTCTCTGCGCGCCGAGGCTCGCGAGCTACCGGCGCAATATAAATATTAAATAAATAAATAAAGTAATAGCACCTCTGCATCCATGGTGTGGTCGACAGTTATTTTCCAGATTTGTCTGGAATTTGACAATGCTCCGGAAGAGGACAGTAAGTCCCTGGTGATGAGAAAGGTGGTGGATTTCCTAAATGAGATTGGAGATGCAGACCAATTCCATTCAGTTGAAGACCTTATAATACTCGTGAGGGACTTCAATACCCCTGTTGCGAACACAGACGGATATTCTTAAAATATTTTAGATGAATGATGTGCAATAGCTCTGGAATCCAAGTTCCCTGGTAAGAGGAAAGCATGAATTGCAGATAACATCTTGATAAGTGACATTTTACAGCTGAAAACTGTTGCCCCTTTCTAGATGATGCCCCTACATATACTTATGAGATAAACATGTTTTATTTAATCAGTTATATGATATTGGCAGCCTCCAGCTGCTGTACAGAAAATGCCATTGGCGTGACCTTTTTGGTCAAAAGTAAAATGGTTGCATTTTCTTTACCAAAGGTATATTGTAGGTTGGGGTTAGTTATATAGTAAGGGTGGGTCTGGTAGGTTGGGTGATTGTGGGGGATGCTTTGCCTTTTCTCTTAAGGACTGTAAGGGTGCAGAAGTACGAGTCTGACACAGGGGTGTCATATTTGTTGGCAAATACTTTTAAACAGATAAACAAATGGAAAAACCTATCCAGCCCTATTTCTAAGAGGGATTTCCCTATCTCAACAAAAAGACTAAGGACTCTCTCAGGAAGACCGAAAACATAAAATGTCCAACGTCCTGTTTCCAAACCTATTTCTGTTCATTGCACAAAAAAAACCAGTGACCTTCTGGGTCCAGAAGAATGCTTCTCCTGTTCTCGACTCCAACTAAAATGTTAATTCTTAATGTTGAAATCTTGGCAAAAAGAAACAATTCCCAATGATTAGGGGTATCTCTTCTCCTCGTCTTCTTTCACTTCAGAAATGTCTTATCCAGTGTTGTTCACTATCCTACCATACAACATTTGCAAATCGTCTTGTTTTAAATAGTTGCACTCTCACAATACAATACCACACAGTAAATCCGGGTTCGCTCTCCTGGCAGTTTCTACTGTGGTTCGTTCATTCTTCAGCTGCAACTCCTGTGGTTCGTTCTTTCTTCAGCTGCAACTCTGTTCCACAAGACAACAATCATCAAAAGCAAAGTTCACAAAATATAGCTACAAGTCTGGTTTACTCTCCTGCCAGACTTGACTGTAGCTAGGCTGTGTTTCAAAACAATCTCCGAAAGCAAAGTTCTCCTATGTCACATCAATTCTGTTTTACTTCCCTGTCAGACTTGGTTATAGTTTTTGTTGTTCCAGAAAGTGTGTTTAACAATGGACCCTTGGCGCTTTATCTTTACTTCTTTCTTCTTTTTTTTACTGGTTCAAGACCACTGTGAGACACCATGGGGTTTCCCCAATTTGTTCTGCATCTTCTCTTTCTTTCAGGTGGGCCTCTGACCCTTTTAGAGCTACTCAGGACTTCCTAAACTTCTTATATGGGTACCAGACTGCGCTGGGATACATTGGGGTCCCCCAGACCTGCTTTGTATCTTTTCTCTTATTTTTATTGGTCCCTGACCCATTTGTACCTTCTCAGGGCTACACCGACTTGTGTTGGATCCCAGCACCTTGTTTGCGTGCTTACTTGGACTGCAATGGGTCCTTCATCATCCTGTACTCTTCTGGTGTGGATTACCCAGTCTAATATATGGGTCCCAACCCATCTTCCAGGTTTGGCTTGGATCTCAGCACCTTGTTTGCATAGTTCATTAGACTGTAATGGGTCCTTGACCATTCTGTACTCTTCTTTGGCAGCTTCCCCAGTTTCAGATGGGTCCAAGACTCTTCTCTCGGGTTTGCTGTCACTTTTGCCAGGCCTGATTCACTAATCTACCAGGCACTGTTTCTCATATTTCTGCTTTGTATTTCTCCCCAGGGACTGGGACAAAGGAAGAAGGGGTTACACAGTTTTTACCAACTGCCTCTTTTGCGCTTCATGATCCCTGCCACCCACTAAAGTAACCCAGCTACCTTTTGTGGCGTTACCTTCTAATTTGGGTAACTTTGCAGGACACCCTCTGCTCGCTGTGGGCTTCCGCACGCCTTCCGGCTTTCTCAGCACCACCTCACCATGCTTCCTGGTCTGGTGCCTGGTAGCAGCCTCACCTCCCTGACCTCATGGCAATGGGCTCCCCCCGTGGAAGCAGTGACATTACCCTGGGATTTGTTTCAGGACCTAGCGTTTGTATGTATTGATTAGCCCAGTTCTACGGTGAGCTCACTAGGATTTATCATATACTACTTACTTCCCCTGAATCTTTAATGTCAGATCATGATCATGCTCTAGCCAGGGAATCCGTTCTTATGACAAAAGATAAAGATTCGCTATTGGGAAACAATACTTTGAAATCCACATGTGTATACAATATTTTCGTAGGAATTCTGCAGTCCGGTCAGCAATCATGGGGAAGTTTCTAGGCATACTGACAATTACTAAGGAATATTTTACCAAAATTATACAATCTGAAAATTCCTCTAGGGGAAGGCTGCTATGGTGCGATAAATAATGGGCAAAACAAATACACAAAGTTACCACTTTGCTGATGAATAGAGGGAACAGGGAGAAGGATAGACATCAGGCAATGATAGGAGCAATTACTAACTATAGATGCTGATCAATGGAAGGTGGGATGATAATTAAGTAGCCGTTATTACAATGAATGTTACAATATTTTGGGAATTAGCCAATAGTAATTTATAATTGGTTATTTAGAACTCGCTTAATACCAAGAGGTTTCTAAGTGGAGACCAGGGATTGAACCTGTGTCAATCCATGTCGTCTTGTTTCCAAGGTGAGCGTGTTGCCCCTGAGCTATCCTCCCAAGACATCCAGGGCTAACATCAGGTTGTATCTACTGAAGATATTTTACACTTTGATTAATTTTGTGCCGTTTATCCAAAAGGTAAAAAGGCACTGGAGCCGGATTTTCTGGCCTGCAATTTCTTCATGCTGGTTGAAGACATGTAGGTTCCTATTTTATTGCAGCTTTATAATGCTGTTATCATGACGGGGTGTCTCCTTGACACGTAAATGTCAACGTTGACAGTGCCGGTCCATAAAAAGGGGAGTAAACATTTATGTATATACTGCCCCATATCAATGATGTTTCATGTTTCAAGATTCTAGGGGAAATGCTTTTCAAATGCATACCCTTATCCTTAACAAGTGGCCGTAAATACCGATATGAGGACACAATTCCGTTTTGTTAAATTCCCTATTTTCAGGCAACCATAATGTTCAGGTATAATTGCTTCTGTGGCAATCCTTAAGTAGCATCATATTAGCAAATGGGAACAGAAAGCTTAAACATAAATATTTGACTGTGCAGTTAAATGACTTCCACTCTTGGGCAAATGAAATTTGTGGCTGTCGCCCAACAGAAAACCTGCACCTGCTGCTCTGTAAACAATTAATTGAGAAATGCCCACAACACTTCTTATTTAGCAGAACTTGTCTGACATTTATTAATACTCAATCTCGAAAATGTCATATCTCAGAAAAAGCAACAACACATGTTTCCAATTCTGTAAAGGGCTTCAGTTAAGGGCCATGCCGCATCCTGTCTGGGCCCCCAAATCATCCATAGGCCATCCACTGAACAACATTGACCGCTGAGATGCATCTGTTGCCGCACTAGAGGTAAGCCTTGTCGGGCTTACTATTGTTTTCTTGGAGCATTGGCGTATTTCCAGCATGGCCGCCGCAGGCTGCCTAGCTACTACAGGGGACAAGCTGCTGGCAATCCTGCCTCAGCAACCTGCGGATTGGAGGGGTTTTTGTTAATTATCTCGTCACTAGGGGAGCTGGGAGGCTAAGCCGCCCCCGTAAAGGGCCTCAGTTAAGGGCCATGCTGCATCCTACCGGAGCCTGTCCGGGCACGTTGGGTGCATCGGGCCATACTTTATATGCCCACTTCACCATGGCGCCACCGCTCTCATGAAACTTTGCTGTCCCGCTGTAGCGCCTCCACCCCACTGAGTTGGGTAACCTCCCATTCCGGAAGGTAAGGAGATCCATATCCCTGATGTTGATGTGTTTGCCACACTTTCATCTTCATGAAACGCATGTCCCGCCCATATGGGACATCGTTTTTGCATAATCCTTCCCGCTGACTCACTGCCCTTGCCTCCGATTTTGACTCTCAGCCCGCTCTGCACTGATAAGCTGAACGGGCCCCTCCCCATTTGACTTCCACCCGCATCACTTGCAGCTGCTGGGCAACCACCTGATCTGACTTTTGCCATAGGCGGTACCTGTAGCCACCACTGACTTACTTATTGTAACATTGCCTCGCCCTGTACATGTACGCTGCCAGATACCGTCTTTATGTATATCTTACTCAACTTTCATTGGCTTCTTGGCACCCATCTTATTACCGCTTCTGCCCGGCCAACATACCTGCTTCCTACCTGACCTTACTCACAGCTTAGCACTATTTAGGTTATCTTGCTTCTCTGACCCTACCTATTCTTATCTTTACATACCTGTCCAACTGTCTTAGTCCACTGCCCCATGAGGCATGGCATGTCATTTCTGAATTTTACCTACTGTACCTGCATACTTGGTTTTGCCCCTACACCATGAGGTGGGGCTTCCCATTGTTGCGTTTTACCTACTTGTACCTGCATACTGATGTAGCCCCCAGCACCATGAGGTGATGCTTTCCATTGTGCATTCTATCTACTGTACCTGCATACTTGATATAGCCCCCACACCATGAGGTGAGGCTTTCCATTGTGCATTCTATCTACTGTACCGCCATACCCGATGTAGACTCTACACTATGAGGTGAGGATTTCCATTGTTGAATTTTATCTACTGTACCTGCATACTTCATGTAGCACCTACACCATGAGGTGAGGCTTTCCCAAATTGCGCTCACACTCCAATGTTGTTCTTCATTCCAGCCTTGTGCTTTGTTGAACCACTCACTTGCACTTAATTTACCCTTTTCCTGACACCCTCCTGAGCATGGCTCCTTCCTCTCCAGCCTGCACTCCCTTCCACCTCCTCCCCTCCATTTCTTGTTACTGCACTTGTATGCTACGAATTCTCTCAAGACCTAGTAGGAATGTTATTGTTTCGTCTTTCTCTTCCCTGTTCCTCCCCTCCATGTACTTCCTCACTCCCCTCTGCCCTGCATTTCTTGTTACTACACTTGCATGCTGCAAATTGTCTCAAGACCAAGTAGCAACGTTATTGTTTTGTTTTCTTCTTCGCTGTTCCTCCCTGACCTACACTTCCCATCTTCTCTGTCTCCCCTCCATTTCTTGTTACTGCACTTGCACAGTCCAAAAGCCTCAAGACCTCATAGGAACGTTATTGTTTTGTCTTCTTCTTCCCTGCTCTACACTTCCCCTTCTCTCTGTATCCTCTCCTTGTCTTATTACTGCACTTGCACGTTCCGAAAGTCTCAAGACCTATTAGGAACGTTATTGTTTTGTTTTCTTCTTCCCTGTTCCTCCCTGACCTACACTTCCCATCTTCCCTGTCTCCCCTCCATTTCTTGTTACTGAACTTGCATGATGCGAAAGTCTCAAGACCTAGTAGGAACGTTATTGTTTTGTCTTCTTCTTTCCTGACCTACACTTCCCCTTCTCCCCGTAGCCCCTCCATTTCTTGTTACTGCACTTGCACGATCCGAAAGTCTCAAGACCTAATAGGAACGATATTGTTTTGTTTTTCTCTTTGTTGTTCCTCCCCTCCCTGCACTTCCCTACCCCCTCTCTCCTGCATTTCTTGTTACTGCACTTGCACGATCCGAAAGTCTGAAGACCTAGAAGGAACGTTATTGTTTTGACTTCTTCTTCCCTGTTCCTCCCTGACCTACACTTCCCCTCCTCCCTCTCTTCCATCCAATTTTATTTACTGCGCTTGACTTGCATGATCCCAAAGTCTCAAGACCTAGAAGGAACGTTATTGTTTCATTTTTGTTCTTCTCCCCCCTTTTGTTTTGATGCGCCTTGAAACACCATTTTGCTGTATAAGTGCATTAAACATATCCAATAAATAAGTAAATAAAATAAAAGCCCTGAAAATGCAGCTAAACAGTATAACCGTGCATCTAGCAGCTGACACTTTTATCCACCCACCAGGAGTTGAGAGCAAAATTCCCAGAACAGATGACCACAAACAAAATACCTAAACACACTATCAACTGAATGAAGCAAAGCAAATATTGACAAGCCATCGCCAAACGAAGACACAGTGAACAATCCCAAACACAGGGAATTTGTGACGAAATACAGGGTAAGTGATCACAGGCTGGAGGTTGGAAGAGTCTGGCAAGCAAAACCAGGTCTGTCAACAAAGTGACCTGGGTAGAAAAAGAGATCCACTTCCTTATACACTGCCCAAATAGGAGGAAACCATAGCCTACACATATTTGCCAACAGGTGCTGTGAGCAGAGACTGCACAAATGAGGAGGGAGGCCAAGGGGGTCATGTTCCTGAAAGTGTTCATTGCATGGATGGGACCGGCTTGCACTTTTGGGTAAAAAGGTCCCCTCTGTGCAATTTTCCTCTTTTCCACCATGCATTGGAAATGTTCAGTGTGAAACGTTGGCGAAATTGCCTTCCCTCTTCACTTTTCTACTACGTTTTTAGAAAGGCGTAAATGCTCCTTGCAATTAACTTCCGTGGGGGGCATTTACAATAGCGTCCTATGGAATCCGCCTGATCTACCAGGTGGCCATTCCAGGCTGATTCCGTAGGAAAATACTGCTGGTGGGAAACCAAGCAGATTTCACAGATGGACATGGTAGAGCAGGGGGGGGGGTGTTAAGTCTACCCTGCTCTCCAACTCCACCTGCCAAATCACAGAAAATACTTACCACCACGTGTACCACCACTTTTACCAATCTGCAGGACTTACAACGTGACCCCTCCTAAAAATCAGGTGTACTTGGTAAGTCCTCTCTGCGCCCCAACTCTTGCTGCCAAATGAAAGAAAACCCTGAGGACGGGTATGCATGGTAGTACAAGTGCACCTCAATTTTTTCCATCCACAATACTTAGAAAATGACACCAAAAGTAACACGGCTCTCCCTGAGAACGGTGGTGTATTGTGCTAATTTAAGCTACCAATAAAGTAAGGAATTGTGGCGAAATAACTCTGTGGCGTGGAGCGCCTTCTAAACTGCAGGCCTTACGTTTAAACATCACTGTTAGATATCAGTTGAGGCTGCTAGGCCATGAGGATAACTCAGGGGCAACCTACCTGTCTTGGAAGCAAGACAATGCTAAGCAGCATGGGTTCAATACACAGTGCTGTGCTTAGAGGCAGGCTGGACTCCGGCATGAAGTGCAATATAAAAGCCCCATTTCTTTGCATGTGTGTTTTGTGGATGTCGTACATATGTGAGGACATGCTCGCCATTACATTTGAAATTGCAGTTAGTCTATGGCAAATAGCACCGGCCACGCATCTCTAGAGCAGACATCATGGCAAAGGTGGGTAACAAGTACACTCGTAGAGGGAAATCACACTAGCAAATGCTACCTGATAAGTGGTAAGAGGTAGGCAATACTAAACATGTACAAACAATGGGAGTCCACTGATCACTAAAAACATCTAGAAACGTACATCGATTGTAGAAACAGCATATTTTTAAGGAAAGATGGCCACGTCACCTGAAGAAGCATGATGTCATTTTCTTTTGTGCACTGTTGATAGGATGGGTGAGGAATTCGTTTTTTAACCCGAAATATCTGTTTTTCTTTTTCAGTTGCATGCAGTGAGTGAGCTCCAAGTGTGACTCTAGTTCTGAAAAAAAAATCTTTTTTTATTAATTTGTTATTTTGTGATTCAGTGGCTACGTTCATGACAGCAGATCCAACTTGACACATTGTGTGTTCCTGAGCATATTATGTCTCTTATGCATAAGAAAGCCCTCAGGAAAGTCACTGGATCAATAGAAAATGTGCAACATAAATCTCTTCTTCGTCCACCTTAGGTTTTACACAATAAGTCACCGTGCAGGTTTCCTCAAATGTCCTTCAATTCCCACAGCAAAGGCTAACATGAGCTTCCACCCTGCAACTGACAATAGGTGTGACACAGAGTCCTCCATTTTACCCAGCATGCCTGCTGACCTGTCATTAGACGTCAACTAACTTCAATTGTTCAAACCTGGGGAATACGTCCAATAAGGACCTTCATTGATTCTAACTACCTACCCAGTCCTAGATCTTCTTACTAAAGTCTACTTCTTATTATATTTGTGCAGGATTGCCATCTGGCAAGGACAGGGAAGCCATAGCCATTTTGATTTTTATTGATAATAAAATGACGCAGGTACTCGATATCAGAAAGAGTGCCTCCCCCTTCTATCAACCTCCTTGCCAAAGGCATAGTTTAAACATGTGCCCTGCTGCACCAGTGTACTGGCTTTCGGTGCCTGCTCGACAGTGGCACAGAGCAGGTTCAGAGGTCGTAGGTGCCCTGTTTGACAGCTGCTCTGACAGCAAAGTCATTGCAGTGAAGAGGCTGTATTTTAATCTGGACCCCTATTCCAAATCCTCATAGTTATAATAAACTATCACCCTGGTGCTAGAATAATCTGGAAATATAAAACATACCTAAATTATTGTGAGGTGGGTGAAGCCACATCTGATATGTAACATACCAGTGTCGACCGTGTGCGCTCAGACTAGCTATGAGAGGCAATGTGGATTCTAGGCACCTGCCTGTCTGCACCCCAGTGAATGGGACAAAGAACAGGAGTTCTGTCTCTATTGAAACTCTAGGGGGAATGGTAACTGCTACGTTGCCTGACCAGAGATGCCTTGAGAGCCGGGCTTCAAAAAGTCAATTCCATTACAAAGACCTGCCGCACAACAGGGTATTCCACACAAAAGGGGCTTTGAAGTGCAGGACTAGCAAAGACGGTGGGTGTATCTTGATTTTCTGTGGGCTTCTCTTTCCTTCCTGTCCCCCACTCTTCGTGTACAGACAAAGGCTACCCCCCTGACTGAGCTCCCTCTCCCACTAGCTGCAGGAGCAGCTCCATGCCACCTGAAGCCCTGCCTGTTCATAGGTAAGCCTGGAGGCTATACCTCTCCATTTAGGCATCCTCTCCTCATCACATCGAAAATCGCCCGTTTATTTTTTCATTATTGAAAGCCTTTAGCTTGTGCAGCCACAGCAAGCTTATCAGCCCCCTGCGCTGCATGTACACCAAAAACGAAGTCCATAACACCTAGATTTGCTATTGCAAAAACACAAGGTTTTTGCCTTTTAAAAATGGCCGCCGCTTTTCCTCTCACCTACTCTGCCTTGTTGTGAATCCCCAGAAGCCTGCTGCCCTGTGATTGGTTGTCCGCCACATCTTAACCAATCGGGGTGCACCGGCAGGCGAAGCCAGCCCCCGACGAAGGCAACAGACAAAGGCTACCCCCCTGACTGAGCCTGACCGAGCGCAGCCAGGCGCAAGGCGCTGTCCCTATGCCCAAAAAAGTGTATTTCTCATCTGGCCTCTAGAACCCTTCCTGCCACCCCGACCACCTACAATGTAAGGTAATCTACGCTACTTGCACCACCTTTGATGTACTTCAGTGTCTTTGAGATACAGCGTTCTGCCTAACATCTAAAGTGACCGCCTCAGCCTGCTAACAACATGTTCATCTGCAGCACCCCTTCCTAACACGTGCCATATTGTCTATGTTTTCCTGCTATGCTCCCTGATTGCACTTGCCTCTGACTAATATGCGTGCCAACTGAATTAATATATCCTGCATTGTCCAAACTTGTTGCTCACATATTATGATCTGCTCCACATGTTTTGTCACACTGCTCTTCTGCCTGATAATGCTTCGACGCACCATGCCTTTTTGATGTCTCTGGAATGGTTCTCTAGACTGCTCCCTACTTGCCCTCGCCTGATGTATACGTAGTGTACTAGCATAACCTATCGATTGCCTCACTACTGTTTGGTACCCCTGCCTTATACGTGGCATTGCTCTCTGCCCTGACCTATTTAGACCCTTTGGCCGCTAGCTACTGCACCCTGTGACCTATCTGAGACCCTTTTGGTCGCTCGTCATTGTACTCTGTGGCCTACTCAGACCCTTTGGTCGCTAGCTACTGCACCCTGTGACCTATCTAAGACCCTTTTGGTCGCTCGCCATTGTACCCTGTGACCTACTCAGACCCTTTGGTCGCTAGCTACTGCACCCTGTGACCTATCTGAGACCCTTTTGTCGCTCGCCATTGTACCCTGTGACCTACTCAGACCCTTTGGTCGCTAGCTACTGCACCCTGTGACCTATCTGAGACCCTTTTGGTCGCTCGCCATTGTACCCTGTGACCTATTCAGACACTATGGTCGCTAGCCACTGCACCCTGTGACCTATCTGAGACCCTTTTGGTCGCTTGCCATTGTACCCTGTGACCTATTTAGACCCTCTGGTTGCCAGCTACTTCACCCTGTGACCCATTCAAGACCCCTTGATCGCTTGTCCTGCACATTGCTAACTACTCTAAATCATGCATTTTAGTTCATATTGCGAATCTTGAATCGAGGCGAACCCATCTGCACGCTGCACACTTAGATTATACAACTTCTAAGCACCAGACCACCTCAGGATAACCTGCCAACAAACACCGTTATGACATCTCTCATGTCCGACTCACCTATTGGCTACTTAGCTATACTCTCTACACTTTGTGCCTTAGCCTTTACGGGAGCCCTTCACCACAATCTGCCTACAGTAAGGGAACCAACTAGAGAAATGTACACACAATTACCGCCCAAACAGCCTGCTCCCGTGACCCAGACCCAACTGAATCAGGCCTTTCCTACCGCACTAAGGAACACCAGACTAGGCTTGAGACCACCCAAACAGCCTACTCCCTTGACCCAGACCCCACTGAATCAGGCCTGTCCTACCGGACTAAGGAACTCTAGACTAGGCACTAGACTCCCCAAACAGCCTATTCCCTTTATCCAGACCCAACTGAATCAGGCTTGTCCTACCGGACTAAGGAACTCTAGACTAGGCACTAGACTCCCCAAACAGCCTATTCCCTTTACCCAGACCCAACTGAATTAGGCTTGTCCTACCGGACTAAGGAACCTTAAACTAGGCACTAGACTTCCTAAACCACCAAGTGCACACCCACCCCTGAGCCACACTAAGAAGGAGCTCAAACACACCAGGCGAAACATGCACAAAAGGAAACCTAGCTGTAATCCAACCCCTTGCACCAGTTCCTCTGAAACCTTGCCCAACAAGGTCCACACTAGCAATAACACTGAAATCATACAAAACTTCAAGGGAGGTCTCATCAACGCTAGATCTCTAATAGCCCACGCCTCGGAAATTGCTGACATCATCACCTGTAACCAACTCGACTTCCTAGCAGTGACTGAAACATGGCTACACAAAGCCGCTGGTCCTGTGCTTATGATAGCCATACCCCCAAACTTTACCATCTTCAGAAAAGACAGGGAAACTTCCAAAGTAGGAGGTATAGCTCTTATCTGTAGAGCCAACCTCACCATCAAAGAAATAGACAGCTGCACTATGCCGTCAGCTGAACTACTATCCCTAAAACTAGAAATCGCCGCCTCACGTACTATCACGGTTCACCTTATCTACAGACCCCTTGGTCCACTAGGCACCTTCGAAGAAGACTTAACCACCCTCTTAAACACGAATGCCAAACCGGGTACACAAATCATACTATTAGGCGACTTCAACTTAGGCTACAAGGACCTAAAAGACTCCAATGCCTCCACCATAGCTAACACTATTGGGGAAGCAGGCCTCACTATTCGGAATAACGGCCCTACGCACTCTAAAGGCCGCACATTGGATTGGGTCGCAGACATCAATTGCGTTTCCCTCATAACAGCAATTGAATCTTGCATATGGACAGATCACTATCTGATTTCATTGACCATTTCAGACCTTCCTCAACCTAAATCTACTAAACCTCATGCTCCTCCTGCCCTCACCCGATGTAAAAAAATTATAACACTTGCGAATCTTCTCCCCCTGATCCAACCTATCACCAATCACTCTTGCCAGATCTCTAACCCTAATGATCTAGTCGACCTCTACAATAACACCATCAATTCAGCGATTGACGTCATTGCGCCGCTGAAACTCACTAAATCTAAACCTACTGCCCATCTTAACAACTGGTTCACTCCCACGCTGAAAGCCCTACGCAAAGAGAAACGACACGCAGAAGCCTGCTGGAGGAAAAACCCTTCTCCCCACAACAAAAACCTTCTCACTGCCCTTACTAACAGCTACAAAAAACAAGTCATTCAGGCAAAAAAGGAGACCTTTAATGACAGAATCAATAAAGCGAACTCGAATACTAGGGAAATCTTCTCCATTCTGAGAGAATTAGAATCCACAATTGCACCCATAGACTCCTGTACCAAAGACAAAGCCTGGTGCACTAACATTCAAAAAGCCCTATGCAACAAAATCACAACGTTACAAGACAAAACATTAGCCAAAAAATCCGCCCTTCACAACATTGCCCTCTCCACGCAAGAAACCATCCTCCAGGAACTTGCCGCCATCCAAACTAAACCTCCTAACCAATTTAGCTTTAGAGCCATCTCTATTGTGGAAACTAAGAACATCATCATGTCCTTGAAACCATCCCGATGCCTTGGTGACACCTGTCCAGCCCCAATTATTAAAGAGGCTGCACATGAACTAGCCCCCTTCGTCACATCATTTATTAACTCTTCATTCAAATCATGCACTGTGCCAACCAACCTTAAAGATGCTTGGATATTACCTCTCTTAAAAAAAGTAAACTTGGACCCCAATGTCCCAACGAACTACAGGCCCATAACAACTGTCCCGTTCCTCCTCAAAATCTTAGATAAAGCTGCATAACTTCAGATCCAATGTTATCTGGAGATCAACAATCTACTAGGGACAAGACAATCACGATTTAGACCGAGACATGGAACCGAAACAGCTCTCCTTGATCTTAAAAACCAACTAGACGAGCGCAAAGACAGAGGAGACATCTCTATTCTCCTACTCCTAGACCTATCAGCTGCCTTCAATCTGGTAGATCACAAGGTACTCTGTAATCACCTCAAATCGGCAGCCAACTTCTCTACAAAAGCCACGGCATGGATAAACTCATTCCTAGACCAGAGAACCATAAGAGTCTTCTCACCTTCATCAGCAGCGGATCCTGTCCCCATCACCCGTGGAGTCCCTCAAGGGTCATGTGTTTCACCCACATTGTACAATAGCTTTACAAAGCCTCTGTTTGATATACTGGACAAACTAGGGGTCTCATATACCAACTACGCCAATGACACCCAGATTCTTATCCCAATCCAGGGTGACTATGAAAAGGACACCAGACTCATAAACAAAATTTACCAAATCATCCAAACCTGGATGGCCACACATGGCCTATGTCTTAACGACGACAAAACTGAGCTCTTAATCATCGGGTCCACCAATAAACTGAACAAATTACCCCAGCTGTACAATTCCATCATGATCGATGGCATCAAAATCAAGGTAGCCAAGGAAGTCAAAACCTTAGGATTCTACCTAGACTCAGCTCTCTCCCTTGACAAGCAAGTAAATGCTACAGCCTCAGCAACCAGTTACACCTGCAAACTTATCCATGCCTGCAAACCATACCTATCCACTGATAGTTGTACCACCATAGCGCAAGCCCTCATCCTCTCCAAATTAGACTATTGTAATGCACTGTACCTAGGCACCAGTAAACATAACATCAACAAACTCCAAACCGTGCAGAATAATGCCCTTAGAACAGCCCTAAGAATTCCCAAAGGGCAACACATATCTGCCCATAGAAGAGCCGTCAACTGGCTGGCCACCAATGACCGCATCAAATTTAAAACTCTGAACATTACACACAATTGTCTGAACGACAAAGCACCTGCATACCTTACAGAAAAATTCACAAAACACACTTCTGAACGACCTATCAGAAAGGCCTTCTCAAACAGCATCAAAATCCCCAACTTTAAACTGAAAAGAACTGGTGGGTCCAGTTTCCCAGTTTTAGCAGCTCATCTCTGGAATTCCATCCCCTCCTTCCATGTGTTCAAAGCTAACGTCAAACTCTGGCTTAACACCAACGACTGCTAAATGCCCCAACTGCACCAAATAAGCTGTACATTTATTGTATATACGTGCAACTGTAACATATGTAACTGTAACATATCTCACATGTAAGTCATCCGACATTGTAACATAAGAAATGCTTGATATATGATCCTGTAACATTAGAAATGTAACTTATTTATGTACCTGTAATCTAAGATTTATTTTCTTAAGCGCCCAGTTGCTCAACGGCCAGGTGCGCTCTATAAATAAATAAACAATACAACAATACAATACAGCATCGCACTTTAGGCATGATGCAGAAAGGCAGAAGACATTTGTTGTCTTAATAAGGATGTGATCCCTTAAAGAAGGCTTGCTTTTAACCAATCTCATGGGGCATCTTGCCTTCATAAGGAGGGCTCTCCCCCTCTATCTTTTATTCATTTCTGGACTGCAAAAAGAAATTATACAAGTCAGGTTCAACAATGCCTGGAGACCGCCCTTGGGTGGTAGGGGTACGCGGTATAACATAACATCACATAAAGATTCTCCTGTGCTATTATTTCTCTCTTGAGATTACTAGATATTGACAATATAAGCACTCAAACGGACATAGACCCAAGAAGAACACAGCCTACCTGGTAGGGATGGAAACTAAATACCTTCAACAAGCTCTTGTTGTAACATCATTTGATTTTAGCCACTATTGATTATAAATTAAAAATGAAAACAGAAATGGGAAAGCGATACATTTATTTTTAACAATCGTATATTTTTTTACAACTAGCAATTCACCACATGTACATACATTTCTTCATTTCCTATGATTGAATACACAACCACACACTCATTTTGTCTTATAAAATTCATTAATCCAATTTGACCAACAACTGATTTCCTGTACTTCAATTGCCAAACATGTGATTTTGCCATATAACACATTGCATATTCAAGAACACATTGCCGTTTAATGCAGTTGTGACAATAAATATACAATGTAACCAATTGGGTACAAAATCACAGAACTAATCATAAGTGATACAATTAATTGATTTATGAATGTCCACTACCGCCAAGAACACATTTATTTTACACGTAATAATTTAAATGATTTGGCCAACATGTGTTTCACAACATTATATTTCTGGCTGAACATACAGGGCCCGATTCATGGAATTATTTGCACGGTTGAAAATGATTTTGTACTGCTGAAAAGTGACTTTGCACTGCCGCCATAAACCCTGATACATGGAACTGTGCAAAGTGTTTTTTGAGTGCAGAGTCAATGCAAAGTTCATTTTGTACTACAAAAATGACTTTGCACTGACTTTGCACTGCATTAATACACTTAGCACAGTTCCATGAATCAGGGTTTGTGTCAGCCATGCAAAGTCCCTTTTCAGCAGTGCAAAGTCACTTTGAACAATGCAAAAAGATCCATGAATCAGGCCCACAAGGTATAATAGCTCATTTGCCTACATGTATATCTCGTTAGTTGCTTGTCAACTCCTTGTAAATCACTTATTTAAACGTTTTTCTTCCTTGCTTTATTGTGGTGTTGATATGTGTTGTAATTATATGTATATGACCCATTGACTTCACAATTTTAGACAGTCATGAATTGTATGGAGCCCCACCTTCCATAAGCATGGCGGCCATCTTAGCAAAGGATCACGCACGTCCTGTTCAATCGACGAAAATCCTTTATTTTTAGCACCCTGGGTTACCGCTTTGGTAACTGGTGGTGCTAATATCATTAGCACCCCGTTCCAAGGGCTGGGACAGGGGGTAACATCCTGGTGCCCTCATTATAGGCCCTTGCTTCGCTTGGGCCTATAATTCAGGATACCGGACAGGTATCCCCCACTACAGCCCTTGGAATGGGGTGCTAATGCTATGTTCTGTGGCCATTCATCTTTTTTGAGGGGGCTAGGCTGTTTTGGGTGCCTGTCCTATTACAGAAACTTAGATATGCTTTATCTCCATTGTGGATCAGACATTGTCAGGGCAGAATGACACATTTTGAACTTTTCTAGAGTGTTTGCCGACCAGCTTAAACTATGATTATTTGATTTGATACAACGTTTATGAATTTGAAAATGTGATAGAAAACAGCCAAACTATCCTCTATGTATTATGTATGGTTCTGCATTCTAGCCAATTGGGGACAATGGCATCTTTCACAGATGGGAAAAGAAAAGGATGTAACAAATGCAGTGAAACATATTCTTTAGAGATTTGAACAGTTTGCTGTAGACACAATCAAATGGGTTTTCCTCCTCAGCACTGGCGAATCACTGATAATTAGTCGATACATGTGGAATGACAGCATAGCCAGTAGTAAAGTGCCCATTACACAATAATTAGTCATTAGTTACTAATTATTACACTATTGCTCAACAGTTTTTAAATATAAATTATACATTCACGATTGCATTGCTACTGCACCCTTACAGTAATTTCCCTGGGTTGTTGTCAAAATAAGATGAGGTAGGTGCTGAATTCGCTCACTATGATATCTAAAAATAATTCAAGTTGTATAACAAATAAATCTGTAAACCTCCCAGAATTGTTGTGATCCGCCAACTCACTTGCAAGCATTTTGTATCATTTTAAATTGTCTCCATGTCACAGTTACTTCGAATGCATATTTCTTTTAGTTTTAGATATTGGTTTCTGTGTTTTATTCTTTACATTCTCTATTATGTGTTTGTTGTATTTCTGTAGATAGTTATGTTTAGTTTGAACAGTGTTTTAAAAAGTGGGACCGTTTGTTAGAATCTTCTTAGATATTAGATAACATTTAAAAATACTTCTGACTAGATAAAATGTGTTAGGGTTCTTTTAATGGTAGAATTGTTGGATAATCAATTCTCCACCTTTTTAAGCATACATATCAACCGTCACAATTAGAAGAAACAGTATTTTCACAATAAACGTTAAAGACCTATAATCATGAAATTACTTATAAAGGTTATATCAGACATATTTTAAAAATAATTAAGTTGTGAGTTCAGTGTTTATAAAGAATTTCTGAGCATTCCACGTTGTTATTATGCAGCACTGATACCGCCACGCTATTATGCAAGTCTATGCAAAAAGGACGAGCATACTCGTCCATGACTCTTTTTGTTGAGATTTTTCCAATGGTTGGAACTGGTCTTAGTTTTTTTTTTTAGATTTTTCAACTGTTGAAATAAATAGATTCACACATCTGTAGTTAGGATTAATTTGAATTAATTAAATTATGGTTTTGGAAAAATTAGCTCTAGAATTCAAAGGATCAACTTGTTATTGGGGAATCAAAATGCATGATTTCCATAAAGTAAATTTCACTTTTAACTTTTCAATTTGGTGGATGTGTTTGTTACAACGTTAAAGTGTGATGACATGTTTTTAAATGGTTCGATTTTCCTACAGAAGGTACCTAATGAACCCTGCAGAATAGCATTGACCAATGCTCGAGTAGACACGCCTTCCAGTGTGCAGTAACATGCTGCATTTGTGTGATACGGGGACTTACCCGTTGCTGCAGTGGGCTGCAGTCAAAACCCATCCATTTTTGATCAGTGCTCCGCCACATATACTAGGCTTGTCTAATAAGGCCATGTAGGGCCTGGAGTGAGGGCTCACTACCTTCCCTCCAATGATCTGCATACCCAGGTCTGTAGAGAAGAAGAGAAAACACGAAGGGTAAGCATGTGCCCACATCGCATAGTAAATGTCACATTATTTGCATATATGACAAAACAAGCCGTGATGTGTCCTAAAAGAGGGCTCCATACAGGAGTGAAGGAGGAATGCACAGAGATGGGGAAGCCTTGGCCATTGATGGAGCACACGTTAACTCACTGTATACCATTGACACCTAGCTCACAGCGACCCTGTAGTTTGGAACCATTACACCTACTGGTAGCAGTGATTGCTGTGACATCACAAAACTGCTGGAGCACAAAGACAAGACTGACTCGTAACTACATTAGGGTTTTATGAAGGAATAGTGGCCCAAATGGCCAGAGGTAGCCGCCAATGTGCAGTGTTGTCTTGCACTGCACTAGGCAGTGCAGGCCATGGAATGCTGGTGTATCCTGGAACCATATCCCCTCTGAGGGTTCCAGGAATGACGGTTAGAGACTAACAGGATGGGACAGACTTACAGAAGGATGCATATACCATAGTCTCCCCATGCTTCCGATTTAAACCCAGCAACCAATAAAGTACTTACCTGTTTGTACTTCCTGGTTCCCGTGTCCTCACTGCCTCCTGATGACTGCTTTCCCTGAGCGTGGACACTACAAAATTGCACAGTCCACAGGATCCCAGTGCACCACATTGGCCAGCGTTTGAAAAGCGGATGTTGAGAATCGGGGTCGTCAAACCTCCGTCTGGTCTTGACCTTTCCAGAGCAGGCAATCCCCAATTTATGGCCCATATGGAGCTCATCCTTCCTACTCTGGAGATCCTTTATTGTCTTAAGAACCAATATAGCAAGATTAGGAGGCACTGTTTCTGAGAGATGCCTGCTTTCCCCTACAGGCCTGCCTATCAGGGTACAATTCTTCCTAGCATCGTGCGGATGAACAGTGACCATGCATATACAAATCAGTGTGGAGTGCTAGAGAAAGCACACCCACGGTTAGACAACGCATACAGACATTCATTCACAGTGCAATACAGTAACATGCCTGCAATGCACTGTTGGACAGGTGTTTTCATGGATAGATTGAGCTGCAATGGGGTGAGTAGTTTGGCTACTAAAGGGTGCGCCCCAAGAGTTTTCTATTTGTTGGACTTTATAGAGGATAGTGGTGAATAATAGTGCACAGCTCCAATTTGTCTGCCCTGCATTCAAACGCACTAATGGGCTAGGGAGATCTTTCCCGGTAATGGCAGTCCAAGTATGGAATGGACTACCCAACTCCATTAGATTGGAGGTTAATGACTTGGCTTTCTGGAAGGCCTTGAAGACAGCCCTGTTAAAATAGCTACCACAGTCCTTCCAATGCTTGCCACATTTACCGCACTGCCGAATTCTGGGGATTAACCCCAAAGTGAAGGGTTTACGTCCTGCAAAATGCTGATTAAAGATCCTTTATTTAAAGGTCAAAAGTCAGTGAATTTACCGCATTAGAATTACCGCTCAGGGTGAAACTGAAACAAGTCCCTGTAGAGGCCTACACACTTCGGACAATGGGGGCCGATTCATGGAATTTATCGTGCAGAAAATAGGATATTTGCCCCCAATATGCCCCTAATCTCTGTGCGCAACCCTGTTTGTCGATTCATGGAATAGAATGCACAGTACTTTTCCTGGACTTACATGGATTTTGCACTGGCCTGGCATGCCTGTGCGAGCGGTCGAGGGCCTTGTGTGAAACTCAAAGCAGACGGTGAGCATGGCGTGCGCAGAGGGCTCGGAAGGGGGCGGAACACCAGAAATTCAGACTAACTTACAAAGAAGTGGGCGTTCCGAGGGACAGCCTGGAGGCAGTCCCTCACATACCCACTAATGCACGGCACGCAACATATTCATGGAATCGATCGCACGTCCTTCATAGGATCTGCCACCCGAAGGCTGGCATAAGTAAACTTGTGCACAGGATTTTCAGCATGCAGGTGTGATTGCATGTTGGATTTCAGGGTGTGTGCACTCACATCGGGGTTCTGATGTAACGTAGGGGTGCACGTACACTGTATAGTGGGTTACAGGAATGTTTAAGTGGGTACATACATTTCCCGAGTTACTGCAGAGTTACGATATTTCATGCGCATTTTGTCAGGGTGTCGGATACAGTTACGGGGTACCCCGAGTCGCAGGCCTGCTTACGGGGGACCCCATGCACTGTTTGAAGGGTGCATGTATTTGCGCCTGGAGGACTGCACAAAGGTAGCTGATCTGGCAGTTTCCTGGTTTGTGTGTGGGCGTGTCGGGGGCGTTCCAGCTGTGACTTGCGAATCCGGTTACTTTGCGCAAACAAGTCCATGAATACGCATTGCGTGCATTTTTCTTTCTGTGTGCAGGATCGCGCTGTGTCCTCGGTGCACAGCCTTTGCCCGATTTCTGCATGAAATTCCATGAATCGCCCCATTAGGGATTTAGAGTGATTTATCACTCACTGCTCGTAATCCAGTGGTAGTTTAGCTGGATAGAATCGCGATAATGGTAAATGACTTAGGAGATCATTTTGTGGAATTACTAAATTACCAGTAAACTCATAATGAGCCCTTTACTTTTTTGTCTGTTTTACAGCTTTGAGCAACTGCTGGGGTAGCTCTAGCAAACGCGTACATGACAAACTGTCTCTCACAGAAAGAGAGAGAGAGAGAGAGACAGACAGAGAGAGGGAGAGAGAGAAAGAGAGAGAGAGAGAGAGAGAGACAGAGAGAGAGAGAGAGAGAACGAGAGAAAGAGACAAAGAGAGAGAGAGAGAGAAAGAGAGAGAGAGGGAGAGAGAGAGGGAGAGAGAGAGAGAAAGAGAGAGAGAGAGCGAGAGAGAAATAGAGAAAGAGCGAGAGAGACAGAGAGAGAGAGAGAAAGAGAGCGAGAGAGAACGAGAGACAGAGAGAGAGAGAGAGAGAGAAAGAGAGAAAGAGAAAGAGAGAGAGAGAAAGAGAGAGAGAGAGAAAGAGAGAGAGACAGAGAGAGAGAGAGACAGAGACAGAGAGAGAGAGACAGAGAGAGAGAGTGAGAGAGAGAAAGAGAGAGAGAGCGAGAGAGCATGGTATGTATATAGAGATACTGTGCTAGATCGCAGTATGAAACGCAGGGTACAGCTAGTTTTTAATATTGGTGTGCACGGTTTTACTTGGAGAAACTGCCCTGTTATGACACGGTTTGGTGCCGTTATTCTGCTCTCTATAATTACTCGATTCTTTGAGCACTTCATTGATGAATGGAAATCATGACAAGGTGATATAATTCAGTGATGCCAACATTTTACTTTCCTTTAACTACTAGAAGAGGAGAATATGCTGAATTAATCGTGCATACTTTAGACAGTGCATATATCTTGTTTACATATCTAATGCCAAGTGCAATCTTTACTGCTGTTTTATTATGGACCAGCAAGAGAGGGGCGATTTTCTGTCCTTCCCACTATTGCTCCCCCTTGAAACATTGCCTATCTAGGATTGGCAGCATTGATTATGATCCTGGAAATGTGATGTTTGGTAGGTTCTTTTTGACTGCAAATAAGCTGTTCTGTTGAGTGCATTTTAAAAGGGTGTTGGCTGCGTCCCTCTCTTACTCATCAAACAAGCAATGGCAACAGGTTTGGCTTTTGTGTAGGCATAGGAAATGCATTTGCCAGGCGCTGACAAAGTGGTATAAACTGGCCATTGATGGCAGATAGTTTAAAGTAACTAGGCCTATAATGGCAGTGCCTGGAAAAGGCGTAATACTCTACGCAAAAGTGTTGGTTTTGTCAATGCTCTTTTTTAAATGGACTTCAGTGACATGCTGAAGGCAGACCTTGTAAGACAGTTTTATGACACTAGTAGTGCATTTAAAGCTTCAATCCAGGGCCCGATTCATGGAATTATTTGTCCGGGAAATAGGGAAGTTGCACGCCAAAGGGCATGCAAAATCCTGCTTGTCGATTTGTGGAATCGAAAGCGCAGGATTTTCCTTGGACTTTTGTAATCTCGTGGCGGCCCAGCACACCTCTGCGAGCGGTCGAGGGCTTTGCGCGAGACACCATGTAGAGCGTGGCCATGGCTTGCGCAGAGGGCTGGGAAGGAGGCAGAACACAGAAAATGGGGAAGAGCATGTGAAAAAGTGGGCGTTACGAGAGACGGGCCGCAGGCAGTGCATCGCACGTCCACAAATGCGCATAACCAAGCTTATCCATGGATCCAACCATGCAACCTCTCAGCAGGGAAATGACCATGCAAAGCCATCATACTATCTGCCACCCTAAGGCAGGCGTACAGGCACTTACGCATAGGATTCACTGTACAGAGGTAAGATCGGTGTCAGATTTAGGAGTGCGTGTACGCAACCAGGGTTTTGATCTAATTTAGGGGTGTGAGCTTGAAAAGTAGCAGGGTGCAGGAATGGTTTACGGGCGTTCGCACACAGATTTTCTGAGTTTTTCACGAGTTACGATTAATCATACCCATGTTGTCAGGGTGCCGATAACAGTTACGAGGGACTGTACAGGGTCCCTGAGATGCAGGCCTGCTTGCGGGGCATCCCATGGATTGCTTTGAGGGAGCATGTATTTGCGCACTGGGAGCATGCAAAGGTACTGCTTCTGGCTGTTTTTGCATGAGGGATTGTCTCGGGCGTTCCGGCTGTGGTTTGCATGAACAATTCCAGACGCGGAGCATGCAGAAACAGTTTTGCGTGCAGGCTCGGCTTGCGCTGTGTCCTTCTCGAAGCTCATCCTTTGTGGGATTAATGCACACTTTTCCATGAATCAGGGCCTAAGTCATTACCTCTCAGACGCCTGCTTTTTAAAAACATTGGCAGGTACTTCGAGTGAAATGTTTGATGGTAAGGCTTGATTGATGCGAGCTGGAAGAGCTCCGTTGAGGGGGTCATTTCGGGCAGGGAGGGGCAGGTCCTGGGTGGGAATGGCCATAAAGATTAGTATTGCCATGGGCAGTGAATGGGTTGGTAAATAAACAAACAATACCCACAAGCCTTATGTCCCTCCTTGAATGTCATTTATCCCTGTTGGTACGTGAATGCAATAGTTTCATCTTATTGGCCCCACCTAATTGCCAAAACTAAAAAGGTCTCTTTCTAACTTTCTCACGTCTGGGATGTGGGCACTCTGAATGCTCTGAGCTCATCAGAATAAAACGAACCTTTGCTGCCGCGGTTGGGCAGTTTCAAAATGTTGTGACCTCAGTTCTTCATGGCCGTTTTAAAATGTATTTATAGCAAAAAAATGCAGTGTTGTGGCTGATGGCTGTTATGGGGGCCGTCTTCTCTCAGGCCAGGCTTCTCAATCATTGGCACCTTGCATGCTGGGACTTTTAGTTCTGGTGTTTTATTTACGTACCTGTCTCGAACCCACAGCAGGCCAGGTGCCGCGGGCTAAAACTCGCAGGAGTGGGTGGCGCTTGCCTTGACATACATTTGGTTGTCACATATTTTGTTTTGCGAGAGTTCTGGGTGAAACTGGCCCCTTCAACTGACAGTTCTCTAGGCTGGAGGACAATCTTGGGTAACTATAAGGCACTTTTACTCTAGCCGGTCAATTGGCACAGTGAGTAGAGCGCTCCCGTTGACATCCGCGCAGAGCTTGCTAACGGAGTTCCCAGCAGGGCCAAACTCAGCCTTTCATCCTTCCGAGGTCGATAAATGAGCACCACACACCGTGGGTAATAATAAGCAGTGCTCAGATATCTGAGGGTTCGTAGCACTATATAAATGACAAATGTGTATTATTAAGCTCTGAAAATAGTCAATGAGTGGGGTGAAGTAACAAAGATGTATTTAACACACGAGGGGCCCTATTTACATAAACATTTTCAATGGGACTTTCCCATGTTAAAACATGTTTGTAAATCAGGTCCGATGTGTTTTGAAACTGGATTCGATAATAATGTAGGGTTTCCACTGTGTCGTAGCATTTTCCTCCACGTTAGTGTATTTTGGGGACCTGTATTTTCACACAAGTGCATTCCGTGATGAATAAAAAGTGGCGGCACACAAAAATAAAAATGTATGAAGAAGTAACTCCTTTTCCCGCACAAAAGGCTGCACACTGTTGTACAGATGTACAACAGATATGGTAGAGTCAAGCAACGCGGTAGCTCAGTGGGTTAACTGAAATGCTGTTAATGTCTCTGTATAATCATGGCACAAATGAAGACAGGGCACACTGATTTAGAATGCCATCCTCCTGCTCTGAATAAAATGCAAGCCATTGAGCTGGGCAATAATGCTACCTGGTAGTAAGAGACAAGAGACAATTCACTATGTAAATGGCCTATACTATACAAATGGTCAATAGTACAGAGGTTGTTACATTTCAAAAGAAGGGAGCAGGAGGCCGCAGCGATAGAAGCTTTGTTTCACTTTCCACCCCCGCCTCACAATGCCTGGCGAACGTTGTGAGTAATGCAGCATTTCACGGCAATCCCTGGCTGTGTTGTAAATACCTGGACCTTTTATGGCAAAACGTGTAAAGTGACTACCTGCCCCTTGGCTGGCATATGATAGCCATAACCGTCAAGGGATGAGTACCAACGTAAATAATGATAGTGTGCGGGCAAATGATGGCAGTAGCTGGCAAACATGGCATGCCTTACAAATGCCTGAACTGCATTTATACCAAAGCCAGCACTACTGGCTTTGTAAATGCTTGTTTCCTGAATGGTGAAATGTGCCTCTTCAAATTCGAACTTGTACATGTCCTTTGAGCCCTTTCTATCCCTCTCTGTCTCTTTTTCTCTTTCTCTCTCTTTGGGCCCGATTCATAGAAAAGTGTGCAGAGATCCCACAATGCCTGCAGCGCCGAGAGCTACTCTGCATGAGCCTGCCCGCAGTTCTTCTGAGCGCTCTGCGTATTCATGGAATTGTTTGCGCAAAGTAACCATTTACACAAGTCGTGGCCGGAACGCCCCTGATACGCCCACACACAAAGCAAAAGCAGGCAGAAACAGCTACCTTTGCGTGCTCCTCGGGCGTGAACACATGCACCCTTGAAACATTGCATGGGGTCCTTCGCAACCAGGCATGCACCTCAGGGACACGGCACGGGGTCCCCTGTAACTGTCACAGCACCCCGACAACATGCGTATGAATTACCGTAACTCAGGTAACACCCAGTAAAATCTGCGTGTGAACCCCCGTAAACTGTTCCTGTACCCCGCTACACCACGTACACATACCCCTAAGTTAGATCCAAACTTGGCTGTGTACACACACCCCTAGATCCAACATGCAATCTCAGCTCTGTGTGGTGAATCCTAAGGGCAAGTCTCTGTACGCCTGCCTTCGAGTGGCAGATAGAATGATGGCTTTGCCATTACACCAACGACAGTTTGTGAGGGCGGATCCCTGAATACGTCACGTTCCACGCATTTGTGTGCATGTGATGGACTGCCTGCGGGCCGTCCCTCGTTACAGCCACGTTTTCCCTTGTTCTTCCTCATTTTCTGAGTTCCGTCCCCTACTCTGCGTAAGGCACTTGGCCGCTCTCAGAGACGTGCCGAGCCTGTGCAAAGTCCCCGCATGATTCCATGAATCGACAAACGAATTTTGGCATGGTTTGGCATACAAAGTCCCTATTTTCCATGCAGCAGATTCCATGAATCAGGGCCTTTCTCTCTCTCTCGCACACACGCTTTGTCAATCTTCCATCACTATCTGACTAAAGTCTTTCTGACTGTCGCTTCTCTCTTATCTCCTTCAGTCCCTTCCTTAGATCCTCAATACATATTTGGAGGTAAGTGAAAAAAAGGTGGTAATGCTATTACCGCCTGTTATTCTTGTCTGCTCGATTATGGGTTTTGTAAACCCATAGGGCATGATTCATGGAATCAGTTGCCCAGAAAATAGGGAACTTGCGTGGCAAACTGCTTGCGTAATCATCTTGTCGATCCATGGAATCGAATGCGTGGAGTTTTCCTTGGACTTGCATGGATTTCGTAGTGGCCCCGAACTCCCCTGCGAGATGCCGAGTGCCTTGTGCGACACCATGCAGAGTATGGGCGTGGCTTGTGCAGAGGGGGGGGGGAGGGTGAGGAACACCAAAAATGGGGAAGAACATGCGAGAAAGTGGGTGTGACGCGGTACATCCCGCAGGCAGTCCATCGCATGCCCACAATTGCATAGAACTATAAGTATTCAGGGATACAACCGCACAACTTCCCGGCAGGGAAATGGCCAAGCAAAGCCCTCATACTATCCTCCACCTGAAGGCAGGCGAACAGACAATTGCGCATAGGAATCACCGCCCAGAGGTTAGATCAGGTGTCGGATTTAGGGGTGCGTGCACGCAGCTGGGTTTCCGATCTATTTTAGGGGTGTTTGTATATAGTGTAGCAGGGTGCAGGAACGGTTTACGTGGGTTCGAACAAACATTTTCTGAGTTTTACCCGTTACGATAAATTGTATACATGTTGTCATGGTGCCAGTAACAGTTACAGGGGTCCCTGCGCAGGGTCCCCGAGATGCAGGCCTGCTTGCGGAGTTCCCCATGCACTTCTGAGGGTGCATGTATTTGAGCCCGAGGAGCATGCAAAGGTGGCTGTGCCTGGAAAATGTTTGATTTGCGTGGGGCATGTTTGGGGCATTCTGGCCGTGACATGCATATACGGTCACTTTGCGTGAACAATTCCATGAACACGCAGAGCACACAGAAAAATGTCGAAACATGTCTGGGGTTGCTTGGTTTTCTGTGCAGAGGGGACCTGGCCTAGCAGTTCGGGCTGGGCTGCTGCCATTGGTGGCGGTAGCTGACTGATTTGCACATGGCTGGACCCCTTTTGCAATGGCGCAGACGGGCTAAAAAACGGTGGTGTGGAAGGTTGCCCAGAGCAATTGCCAGTGGTTCAGATTCATTCGAAACCTTCCACCCATCACTTTTGTGGTCACAGTTTGTCTCTCAATGTGAGAGAGGGTATGCCCAGACGTGGGTCCCTTGCTCGCTGCGCCATAAGGAACCAGGCTGCACCTCACTGAGGAGGTCCAACAAGTCCGAAACATGTCTGGGGTTGCTTGGTTTTCTGTGCAGAGGGGACCTGGCCTAGCAGTTCAGGCTGGTCTGCTGCCATTGGTGGCGGCAGCTGACTGATTTGCACATGGCTGGACCCCTTTTGCAATGGCGCAGACAGGCTAAAAAATGGTGGTGTGGAAGGTTGCCCAGGGCAATTGCCAGTGGTTCAGATTCATTCGAAACCTTCCACCCATCACTATTGTGGTCACAGTTTGTCTCTCCATGTGAGAGAGGGTATGACCAGACGTGGGTCCCTTGCTCGCTACGCCATAGGGAACCAGGCTGCACCTCACTGAGGAGGTCCAACAAGTCCGAAACATGTATGGGGTTGCTTGGTTTTCTGCGCAGAGGGGACCTGGCCTAGCAGTTCGGGCTGGGCTGCTGCCATTGGTGGCGGCAGCTGACTGATTTGCACATGGCTGGACCCCTTTTGCAATGGTGCAGACGGGCTAAAAAATTGTGGTGTGGAAGGTTGCCCATAGCAATTGCCAGTGGTTCAGATTCATTCGAAACCTTCCACCCATCACTTTTGTGGTCACAGTTTGTCTCTCCATGTGAGAGAGGGTATGCCCAGATGTGGGTCCCTTGCTCGCTGCACCATAGGGAACCAGGCTGCACCTCACTGAGGAGGTCCAACAAGGCCGAAACATGTCTGGGGTTGCTTGGTTTTCTGTGCAGAGGGGACCTGGCCTAGCAGTTCAGGCTGGGCTGCTGCCATTGGTGGCGGCAGCTGACTGATTTGCATATGGCTGGACCCCTTTTGCAATGGCGCAGACGGGCTAAAAACGGTGGGGTGGAAGGTTGCCCAGAGCAATTGCCAGTGGTTCAGATTCATTCGAATCCTCCCACCCATCACTTTTGTGGTCACTGTGTGCAGGCTCACGCAGTGAGTATCTCGGCGCGCGGCCGTTGCAGGATTTCTGTGCACTTTTCCATGAAGCGGGCCTTAAGCTGTAAATCCTCTTGCATGTGCTTGACTGTTTTACCCCCAACAATGAAGGCGAAACAACAAACTGTAATTCCCTAATGAAGTCCCACTGGGGTTCAGAATGGGAACTCACAGAAACACATAATTAGGTGGAGACACAGTTACCACAGGTGGTAGTAGTAAATCTGCTTGGCAGTCTTACCACCACTTATACAACATAAGGGGACCCATAGGGCCTCATTACGACCCTGGAAGCCGTGGTATGAATGGTTCTGGTAAGGTACTGGTACCGTTCATACCGGGCCGCCACATTACGAGTTTGCTCGCAGGTGGCGGTCTGCACGTCTGGTCTGGCCAATGTGCATGCCGATACCCGCGAGAAGACCAGGATGCTAACAACGGACCCGTCATTAATGGGTCGATTGTTAGCATCCTCCCCATTCCCATTGAGCCCTATGGGTCCCAAAAATGGTAATTACCGGGCCCGCAAAAGTTGGAATGGCCCGGTAATTCCCTTTTTTCGGGACCCGGACACGAGTTTGTAGGCAGCCATGCCGGTAATGACGGCATGGCTACCTCCAAACTCGTAATGAGGCCCACAGTGTCTCTACCCTCACTCTTTTTCTTTTACTCCACCTCTCTCACTGTCTGTATCCCTCTTAGAATGTCCGTCTCTCCCTCGCTCCATCTCCACTTTACCCCTCTACTCCCATCTCTCTGCCATTGCATCTCTCACCTCCTTCTTGATCTATTTCCCTCTTCTCCTTTCTCTCATCTTTGCTTCACCCCCATTTTTCTCACCCTTCTCTATTTCTGTCACACTGTATGTCAGTCTGCCTTTTAGGTCTCTCACTCCTTTTTCTTTTTCTCTCAATTTCCCCCATTTGGTCTCTTATCTATCATCTCCCTTTGAAGCCTTCATCGCATCTTTCTCCACTTTTATTTTGCTCCCTATCTCCCTCCTTTCACTAATGTCTTCTCCTATCTCTTGTACACTCACTTTAATCCTTTCTCTGTTGTGACTTTTATTTCCTCCTCTCCATTTTACCCATTTTCTGCCACTCTAGCTACCCTCAATCTCACTCTCTGAAATGAACTATAATGGGTTCTCCTTGCTTCTCCAAAAATACCATCCCTGGGGGTTCGTTGCAAATGAATGTGGGCCTGACTGGTTTCAATGTAAGCCCGCCTGGATTTTCGAAAGCCCTTGGGAAGCATGTACATGTCTGGGTCCTGCCCAGAATCCAATGTATGCTGCTGCTAGCAAAGTACGCAGGTCTGAATGCACGTTGGAGGGAATTCATTTGTGTTTTGGCAGATTTAATGCAACCCTGCTGGCTTGCAGCCATATATGTGAAAAAAGAGTGAGATCCCTAATTCCTTCACCCCACTCAGTCTGATGGATGTCCATACTCCTCATAGATATGTATGATTCGAAAGGGAAAGAAAGGGAAGGAAAAGAAAGGACAGTTGGGAGAAAGCTGAAAAAAAGGGAAAAGTGAGGGGAATGGAAGGAAGAGGAAGAGCAAAGGGACAAAGGGATGTAAGGTATTTCAAAATCCCCAAACAGAAAAGTAGACATTGACATACAACTAACCCCACCAGTTGTTTTTAGAAGTGGTTCTAGGGTACTGAAAACTGTTTTGTGCTGTACAAATGCAGGTTACCCAGTAAAACTGAGCTGTTTTCCAGTTCATCTTTCTGCCATCTGCTAACCTTATCGACAACTAAACCCCAGTGGGGTTCTTGGAAAGGCGTGGTTATATGTAGATTATTCACAGACATGCCTATTAACTGCCTAAGAGGGGGCCAGTCTCCAACCCCCCCCCCCCAGAATCCCCCGGCGTTCTGCTGGCAGGGCCCAATGACTGCTCAGGAACAACCTCAGGACTGTATCCTTACCTGAGATCCTTCATACAGAAACCCACCCCAAGCCGGAAGTGTCTTAATGGGGCTCTTCACTGCTGTTCTTTAGGCTGACTGGTGCTGACATGGATTGCTGAAAGAATCCTCACCTCCCCCCGCCCCCCAGCCCTCACTTCTGTGAGATTGCCTTGCTGTGGCATACACCACTATAGAATCAACAAACATGCCATGGCCTTATATGTTACAGTCATGTAATACACACAGCCTCCAACACAGGAACTCTGAGCTGTGCAGCGACTGCACTCTCAGACAATATATTATTAGTTTATCACAAGAGTGCCCCCTCTTTCTGCCTGCCAGGCTTAGCACATAATCTAGAACATCCATAGCAGCCTATCCTACCCTTCTGTTCTCCGAATACATACAACCTTGGCAGTCTATGCTAGACAGTGCCACATTTGGCTTCCCAGCTAAACAAAGGTAGAATTACTACTCCAGTGTCTACACCGTGGAAAAATGTACAAAGTAATCCTGGGTTAACAAGCCACTATGATTTAACTAGGCAACTGGGGCACACCTCGAACCCATCCTGCTGCCAAACTACCTAGACTGCCTCACATGGACAATTTGTTGCCAAACACGCTTCGAGCATACATACCACCCTTTCTCCTGTAGTGGTCTCTGGTCCATCTTAATGAAGCCGCCCCCACCCACGCTATCACAAAACATTCCTTTCCCCTTCCACATCACCCCAGCCCTACACCTGGGACAGGCTTCGCCTGATTTCCCGTACTCTTATGTGCTCCCCACTCTTCTCCTCCTCAATCTGAGATCTGGATAACCCGGGTGGGGGCACCATACACCAACCTGCTTCCTCCTCTTCCCTCTCTCCCAAGTTCACCTCTGCATCCTTCCTCTTGTCTCAATGCCCGCGTGCCTTTGCCCCCCTACCCCTCGCCTTTCCCCCTGTCTCCCCTTCTCTCTGCTTGACATTTCATACTCTTCTTCCTTTTGCTGCTCGCCCCCCCATTCATCAGAGACATTTAACTTAAGTGACAAACGGCCTAATTCACAGAGCGGTGTAAAGTGTATTTTTGCTGTGCAAAGTGAATTTGCACTGTCTTTGCACTGGTGCAAAGTCGCTTTGCACTGCAAAAATACACTTTGCACCGCTCTGTGAATTAGGGTGTTTGTTGGCAGTGCAAATCGACTTTGCCCCACGCACAAAAATGCATGAACCAGGCCCACACAACGGAAAATCAGAATCAACAGTAGAAACACGAACTTTCTGAACAAAATAGGCATATAGGAATGCCAACCATAGATAAGGTCTAAATCACAACTGGAGGTCTCGGTGGGCGCCGCACAACTTTACACATCACTGCAATTCCACCCCAATGAGAAAATGACCTTGTTCTTCTCTTGTCTTTGTGTTGCTTGCATAAATCTGAAAATCACAATTCTGTTTTCTCAGGGACAGACAGTCTGGAAATGCTGTGACTGGGAGTGTGATGCCAGCTGACGCGGATGAGTCTAAATGCTGCACGCAGGGCATATGTATATGGTTACAGGTAAAACCGAAAAACCTCAGAAATTCACCAGTTATGGTAAGCTAGGCAACCATAACTCGCGCCACCACCGCGCACTGCTAAAACTAACACCCAGGACATCAAAGATGACATCACAAATGACACTTTAAAAAAATAAAACATGGGCAGATTTCGAGCAAACTCGTGGGGAGCATTGGCAAGGACATTAAAGCATGGTTTTGCAAATGTGCCCGTGTTTTATTTTTTGACAAGTGTCAAAATGTATGTACATACAATAGTCATATAACTTAGCCCCCACTTGACAAAATCTATTTAGTCTTTACACAAACATTGAAGGTTGGGTCTATAATCTTTCTCAAAACATTTGTCCACATTCATCAAATAGCAACACATTTATAAGCTATCTAAAAATGTTGAGACCCCCCTCTAATTTCACCCCCTCTTGAGAAAATCCCACCAAACTTTAGAAAACCATTTATATCTAGATCCAAAATCGTTTTGCCAAATGTTGTGCAGATTCGTCAAATGACACCACATTTATATGCCTTTACAATATTTTGAGACCCCCCCTCTAATTTTGCCCCCTCTTGACAGAATCTCACAAAACTTTGCGAAACCATTCAGGATTAGTTCTAGAATGTAATTGCAAAATTACATGCAGTTTCATTGAGTGGCGCAAAAGTTATAAGCCATCCAAAAACTGCCGTTCTCCAACCCTGTAATGCAGAAATAGGTACAGATGTCCTAGGACATCTGAAGTGTCCGCGAACACCACAGGACTGCCCAAGGACATCTGGAGTGTTCGCGGACTGTCGGGGGTGACACAACCCGTTTTTTGGCTTCTTATGGCCATTTCCCATCCTCATCCCCCCACATCCCCAGAGATTGTTGAGTTTGACAAGTGCAATGTTGCTTTTTTTTATGTTTTCACCGAGCTGTCCACGGACCCCAAAAATGTCAGCGAATCCAAGATGGCGGGCGTTTCAGGAAAACCAAGGCATTTCACGTTTTCTCACCACCCAAAGGGCGGCCGCGTCCCAATGTCCGTGGATCACGCAAAAGTCAGCAAATTTTTCAGGCCAATCAGAGGCCAGAAAGCGTACCGAACAGAAAAATGAATCCACGCTTTCCGGACCAAGCCGCTCCTCCTGCTGCAAATTTGGTGAAAATCCGTCCAGCGGTTTGGGCTGTAGGCATGAGCAAAGTATTTTCCCATTATGTCTATGGGGAACATTTTTTTTTGGGACTCCCATATCTTTGCCCCCTCTTAACCAAACGTCACCAAACTTTGCAACAGAGTGGGCCATATACTTTATTTGCAAAGTTTGGTGAGGATTCGTCCAGGGGATGCAAAGTTATAGGCCATCCAGAAAGTGCTCTTCCTATGGGTTTAGCAACTTAACCATAACTACATGCCTGCTACCGCAGGCCATGTAATGAGTCTAAATGCTGCACACTGGGAATATATATATATATATATATATATATATATATATATATATATATATATATATCAGAACGATTTCATACATTCATCTCAATACCTAGCCATGCGTTCGATTTCAGAGAAATTAATTGGAGAAAGACTTACCTTCTTGAATTAGCAGTGAAAGAATAAAAGCAGTGACGACGAGATAAAGCTCAGCCCCCATATTTGCAGGCTTTCGTTTAGTACCCTTCTAGCACGCCTTTAATATATATTCTAGAAGAGAGGAGGATGTGGGTTTTCACAGCATGAGGCAATAGGTACGCCCCCTTGCGGTGACCAATGTATCTCAGTGCTTACCGGTTTCTTAAGATGTTCTTTCCTTTGTAGTCTTAAGAGCTGAGGTTTCAGTTGTGTAATTTTTCCATTGAAGATAAAGCATGCACCCTCATCTTTCACAACATATATTACTAAATGGGGCACAGACAGGGAAGGGGTGCTGCACCAACTAGTCACAAAGGGCATGTGATAGACATTGCTGCCGATTTTCAGTACAGGGGCAGAATTTTTTTTGTTTTAGATATGCTGAATCCTTAATCCTAATACATGTGTTTTACTATTTTTATTTTTTTATTTACTTGTGTATAATCGCATTTGCAATTTTGACAAGAATGATACTAGTCATGCTGAATGAGCCAAGAAGAGAAGAAGTGAAAAGAAACGAAAAGAAGAAGAAGAAACAGAAGTCACAGGGCGAAGTAGAAGAAAGGACAAGACATGAAATGCACCACACAGAGGAAGCGGAAGAGGACGATGACGTCCTCGCTTGAGGGATCGTTCAGGCCTGATGTTATCTTTCAGCCGCGACTTCGATCGGGCAAATGTTCAAAGTGTCAGTTTGTGTGGCGATCTTTTGAAAGGCACTTTTTAGGATTTTAACTGTGGCTATTGTCCATTTCGTTTTTTCTCCTGACATCAGCCTGTTCCACCATGTGGTTTCTTCTTCTTCTGTCATTCCAGGCAGGCCTGTGCACAGGCTGTTCAGGTATGTGGCTCTTACGGCTCTTAGGTCTGAGCATTGTAGTAGGAGATGTCGTGTTGTTTCCTGTTGGTTTGTCTGGGCGCATAGCCTGCAGTCTTTGGTATTGGATTGTAGCCTGATAGCCTGAATTTAAAGTGTCGGAAGAAGATTTAACCGTGCTCTCATATATGTTTTCCTTAGCTGTTTGTTTGGAAATTTTAATGCAGTAGGCGATGGGCACTTTCAATCTGTTGAAATTAGGAGGAAGATGTTTGGTAAGTTTGTTTGCTTGGGCTTTCTCTAGGGTCTCAATCCAACCTTGGGCTTCCATTTTGGATTTTACTCTTACAGGGTTTGCTATCAGATCCTCTTTGGTACATGCGATCTCAGTTAGCTTCTCTCTTAGCTTGTCTACCCAAAGATTTAGGATGTTCAGGTAGCGATTTGCTATTTCAGTAGCAATGATCTTGTAAATCGGCGGACTGTCTGATAAGAGGGTGTTCCTGAACAGTTGCATTGCGCATTGCTGCACTGTTGCTTCCAGGGAGAGCAGCCCAAGTTCTCGCCTTAGGATCTCCATTGAAGTCCCTTTTGGTAAACCTAGTACAGATTTCCATAGGTAACCCTCTAGTTTCCACAAGATTGTGTTTGGCATGCTCACGGTTGCACCCATTCCGTAGGTGAGGGTCGGTACTACTTTTCCTTTGTAATACTGTATCGCTGGTACCAGTGAAAATTTGCCATATTTTGTATCGATAGTCTTCATTTGGGGCTGCAAGATTTTTCGCTTTTTCCCATAGAGCTGTTTGCATTGCTGATTCGTTCGCCGAGTGGTCAATGAACACTCCTAGATATTTGAAGCTTGGCACCACTTCGATTTCGACTTTATCCAAAGCCCGCTTATAGCTTGTCTTGATTCTTTCAAAAGATCACTATTTTCGTTTTGGTTTTGTTTATTTTTAGATTGTTTATGTCCATGTATAGAGCCAGGTTGCTGAGTTGGCGTTGCAGACCAATTTGGGTCTGATCTAAGATAATCAGATCATCTGCGTACAGTAGATGTGATATGTTGATGTTTCCCAGCTTAGACGGAAAGGAGCTGATTGATGATTCAGCTTCTTTGAGGTCCCCCAAAAAGGCAATGAACAGCGCTGGGGCCAGCGGGCAGCCTTGCTTCACTCCCCGTTCCGAAGGTATCTCTCTTGATAGGAGGCCTTGGTTCTTCATACGCACTCTTAGCTTTGTGTTCGTATGGAGGGCCATCTCTGGGTCGAGCACTTCCCTCGGGCATTTCCATTTTTCCAATTTGGCCCACAGTATTTGCCTATCCGCTCTGTCAAAGGCCTGTGACAGGTCTACAAATGCCAAAAAGACTGTGGGGGAGCCTTGCTTGACCTTTGATTTTATGAGGTTTAGCATTAGGATGTAGACTGTAGTACTCCCTTTTTTTAGAAATCCCATTTGGAATGGATCGTTGGCTGGTGACGTTCTGGCCCAGTTTCGAAGTGGGTCAGAAGGAAGGTGGCAAAGATTTTTCCTATTATGTCGAGGAGTGCGATGGGGCGATAGTTGCTCGGATCTTCCATGTTTCCTGGTTTAAAGATCGGTACCACCACTGCTTTGGACCATGAAGCTGGAATGGCTCTTGTTTGTCTGCAATGGTCGAAGAGGATACTGATGAAATTAGCCCATTCTTCAGTTTTCTGTTTTAGATCTATGTTACTTAGGCCATCCGAGCCTGGTGCGCTTGATTTTTTAAGTTTTGTTATGATGCTCTTTATGTCATCTGTGGAGGATATGTTGTTCCATGGCGATTCTAAGTCTCTTTCGGATGGCAGCTTGTGGTCTGATGGAGCCATAAACAGGTTTTCAAAGAATTTGACCCATGCGCCTTCGCTTGCTGAGTTGGCGGTTCGATTTTCCACCGTCTTATCTGGTCTTTTGATGAGAGCCCAAAAGTCGCTGGTTTTGTTTGTACTCAGCAATCGTAGCATTTCCTCTGCATCCTTTTGGAACATTGCGTGTTTAAGTCCTAGCAGCCACTATTTGTATTTCCTGTTTTCCAGAAGCCATGTGTTCCACGCCATCGGTGAATTGGCTTTTATAGTTTGTCTTTTCACTTTTCTCAGAGCTCTTTTTTTTCCACCACTTCTCTGTCATATACATGGGTTTTCTGGGCACCGCTGGTTTGTCTCCATTTGTATTCATCCTGTACTGTAGTAGGAAAGGCAAGTAGTCCGGACATTCCATCTTTTTTCCCTTAGACTGTATTCCGTTTTGTACTTCTCCGTAATGCTTTCAATATTCGCAGCTGTGAGGCGTAGACGGGATTGTTGGTTATTCATCTCAATCTGGTGATTATAGCTTTTGGTCACTAACTGTGGCGATGTCCATGCTATGGCCAGAAGATTGTGGTCGCTCTCTGTTGTTTTGGTGACCGAATAGTCTTCTATATATGACAGTAAACTGTGGGAAATGAAGAAGTAGTCGATGTTTGCACTGGACTCGCCTCTCTCCCATGTGGGTATCATGACCTCCCAGGACTTCCCCACTGTGGCATTATGCAGATTTCTGGATTTCATGAGAGCCATCCAGGTTGCTCCTCTTTCTTCCGCTGGAGTTTTGATTTTCCTCACCATCATGTTGTCCTTTATGCTGCTACATTTACCGTTTAAATCTCCACATATGATTATATGTGTCAGGGGATCTTCCACAGGGATGTCATCAATTCTCTTTGCTACTTGGTTGCAAAAGTCTACCGTTGATGTTTTCTCAGGGTTCCAGTAGACCGTTCTAAGAGCTATTTTTGCTGTTCCTCTCCCCTTGGCCTGATGTCTTTTTGGATCCATGAAGTTAGAAACTGCAAGTATGCCATATGACTCTGTTATTTTTTTTTTGTAATTGAAATTCCTGAGCTCAGCCTTGTTGCTATCAAGAGCCCTGAGGACGGATGGCCAAACAGACCTTTTGTTGCTGATGCAAATGCAATCTCGAATCTGTCCAGGGACGGTTTTTCCGTTAACCATGTTTCCTGGAGACATATGTCAAAAGCTCCGAGGTCCTGGTTCTCTGGGTTGGTTAAGTGGCGATGGCCTCTCGTATTCCATGAGGCAATCGACAGACATTTTTAGGTGATTTTTCTTGTAGACATGTCAGAGGAGGACGTTTTTTAGTCGCTCCTGCTGGTGATTGCTATTTGTCGTGGTGTGAGTTTAGCGCCGCTCTTAGCCATTTCCATGGGCCCTTTGGTGTTCTTGATTCCGTGCTCTGTGTGTGTTTTGCTCCCCTTTCCACTTCTTTTCTGCGCTCCTTCTCTGCTCTTTTTCTGTTTTCCCGTGTTGTCTGTGTCTGGGTACGATCTTCTGCTCTTGGTTGCTCCCTTCGGTCGTGGGTGTGTTCAATATTCCCAGCCGGTTCATCCTTTTTTTCTTCCGTATCGTAAGTCTCTGTCCTTCTTTTGGTCTCTCTTCTTGGTTCACGCTGTTGATGCCCGGTATGCCAACGGTTGTCCTTTTCATTATGATGTCTTGAGCCTTGCCTTTTCCGAGTATACAGATCTTGGGTTCTTGATATGTAGTGACGTTTTTGATCGCCACTGTCCTTGTACGGAGCCCTTGGTTCTGTCTTTGATAGTAGCAATTCCGTCAGAGTGAAACCTGCTTGTTTTAAGTCCTTGTATGCCTCATCCGACACACTTTTAAGTGACTTCCCTTTAATGTGGGGGTAGGTTTTTGCCTTTTGATCTTGATGGTAGGGTTCAATTAGGGTAAAGTCCTCAGATCTCAGATGTTGTAGACCGGGGATTTCGCTTAGTATTTTTAGTACTGTTTTCCTGTTCAGAACGATGTATTTATTTTTGCATGATGTCTGCTCTAGTTTGAGCACTCTGGTTTCCTTGTGAGGGTTGTCTGAGTTCGTAGATCTCTCTATTTGCGCGCTATGTAGTTTCACGGGGCTCTTGCGCCCGTCTGTCTTTCTTGTTTTTTCTTCAGGAGGGTGCTGTGATCTTTGTTTTTGTGGAGTTGACCCACGTCTAGGTTCTGACCTTAGGCGTGGCATATCTTCGGCTTCTGCCTTGCTCTTTTTGTTGAAATCTTGAGGGTTTCCTGCTGATTGATTAGACAATGTTTTGTCTGCTGTGAGCTTTCCTTTTACCTCACTAGTGCTTTCTAGACCTCTATGACATCCGGCAGTAGATCGACTTAGCACCATGAGCTGACTACTTTGCCCTTGGACCTTGTATGACCGTGGCTCTGTTTCAAGGTGCACTAATAGATCCATCAATGAACTTGACGTCAGGAATTCGGCCACCGTTCTAGCAACAGTTTTTCAGATACTGGAGATGTCGAATTGGGCGTTGTTGGACTTTCTGTTAAATTGATTATTTCCTCTTTCCTGTTGAGCTCTGAGGGCAGTTTTTTTTAATATCCTAAACTGATATCTCCTGCCAGCCGTAGACCCACACTTTGCTTTTTGTTTAAGAATGGCGCCAATGTTTTTTCCCGGTGGCTGGCGATCTGGGTTTTCGCTGCTGATGATTCACGTGGTTCTGTCGGCTTTGGTTTGGTAAAGATTGGCTCCATCGCTCCTGTCCCCTTGTCCGTATTTGTCTGGATTGCTTTTTCCATGCCGCTTTTTAGGGTCTTATTTTCGTGAGTGGAGTCCTTTAGTTGAGCCTCCATGTTGGCCCATTTCCCCTCCCATGCACCACGTGCTTTTTGCTTTTAGCCTCTGTGGCTGTTATGTATCCTTCTATGAAATCGAGTTTTGATTGGATCTTACATAGGTACGTTGTGTTGTCTTTTGTGGATTTGTTTATTGTTTCATATAATTTGCCGAAAGGGGCAAGTGCGATCGTAATAGCCGACATAATTGTTGTCATGTCTGTTTTTTTGTTAGGCAATGGTCTTTGTGTTTTGATCACGATTTCGCTATGTCTTCTGTGCATTACTGGTGTTTGCTGAGGGTCCCCGCCTAGAGAGAGATGGTATTGTTGCGCTGGAGTTTCAAATATCGAGCTCCCAATAAGGATGTTGATAGTACGGGGCGTTCAGAGTGGTTTCTTAGGCCACTTGTGTTTAGAACTGTTCCATCTGTGATTAGCTTTGTTGGCTTTTCAACTCTTTCTAGATGTTGAAGATGGATTTTCGTACAGGTTTACGCGCTCTTTTGTGTCCTTATACCGGGTACTTGATCATGGTGCTTCTCAGATTCTTCGTTTGGCTTGTTTCCAGAATGGTTTTCGGGCACTGAGTTGTGCTCTATAGTTGCTTGTGCTCCTGTTTGTTTCGGTTGTTTAAAACCTCATGGTTGATTAAGTGGTGTTTCTCGTGGCCTTCAGTATGTTTTGGTTAGGGTGAGGCTACCACTTGTTCCGTCTGCTCTTGCTGCTGGGATTCACTTGCTTTTGAGAGCATGGGTAATGGATGGTCATTTTCACTTGATTTCGCCGTGCTGGGCTCATTTGACATAGAGTTGTCAGTGGGCTTTCTTGTCACCTGAGGCCCATTTTCTGGGTGTTCATGTGTTTGAGTTTTGACTGGTTCCGTTTTCCCTGCTTTGTTGGCCGGTAGAGTTCCCTCTACCACTTCCAAGATTTCTGCATCTGAAAGTTCAGTGTCTGAATCCAGTTTTCGCTTACACTGTTGCTTCTTAAAGAAGTTGAACAAGGCGTTCAAGTTCAAAGGGTTGGGGAGGATGTGGGTCCCGGCCTCGGCCTTCTTGGTTGTCGGAAGGTTGGGTTTCTTTGTCTCTTTGTAGCCTGTGATTTTTCCTTTATGTATGCTCACACCACCGTCTTGGCGGGTTGGTTTTTCTGATCCTTTTGCTCCTTGGTTCCTTCCCTTTTGTTTCTTGTTACATTGTCTTTTTTTCTCCTTTGATATAATAGCCTTTTTTGTGTTTATGGTTGTTTCGCCTGTAGGTAATTGTATGTCTGCCCAGTCGGGGTCCGGGGCGTTGCTAGGGTTTTCAGCAACAGCTGGGTTGGCCTCTGTGTTGGAAGGTTCATCTTGTGCCAGCATCAAAGCTGCTATAGGCCGGTCGCCCATTGGCTGACTTGGTCTGGTTACATCTGTATGTACATGAATTTGTGCACTAGTTAGAATCACTGTTTTTTCTGTCTTTTCTGATGTTTTTCGTTTGCCATGATTTTGGGGGCTGGATGATGCTCCGGTGAGTTTCTGTTTGCCCCATGGTCAAGGCACACAGCCTTGGCCCCAGGGCCGGTCTTTGCGTCAGGCAGCCCAGGCGGCGGCCTGACATCAGTCAGGCTCTAGGGGGCGCTGCACCAGCAATCCACAGTGCCAGTGCTATAATACACGTGTAACACGTTCATTTCCTAACATTATAAAAATTAATGTGCCTGTTAATTTTTATAATGTTAGGAAACAAACGTGTTACACGTTTATTCTACCACTGGCACTGCTGCAGGCTGTGGCCTCGGCCAGGGCAGTTTCTAGTCCATTTGGTGCCCAAGGCAAAACACTAGGAATGCGCCCCCCCTGCACCCCATCCCATGCGCCACTCCCACCCCCCCTGTGCTCCACTCCTGCCGCACCCCGCGCACCACTCCCACCGCACCCCGTGCACCACTCCCACTGCACTCTGTGCTACATTACCAAACTACACCGTTAAGGAACTCCTACCCAAAGTCAAACAGTCCGTCACAAAAGGAATGAATTGCCATTTGCAACGGCGGACCACTTTTTCACTGGTGTCCAAGACAATTTTATGCCCCAGTCCCACTTAGGCTGCAGATAATGAGGACTGGGCACACTAAGAGACCATGAATATAGCATAGGATGCAGTATATACAACCAACAAAGAACACAAGATGCTGAAGGGGGTTTGGAGGCAACCAAAGCCAAAAGGGCAATGACAAGGAGACACCTGAACCCAATAAACAATCACTTTAACATTCTTTGAATGGGAATCAAGTGTATGCTTTGATACAGTGAAGTCTTGACTGTTGTAAGGATACATGGACCAGGATTATTTACGTATTCATGCAATTTTTGTCGAGTACCTGCATATTTATTTATTTATGCAATGTGTGTCAGATACAGGTATCCGACAAACATTGCATGAATAAATTATCCGTCTCCATGTACCCGACAAAGATTGCATAAATAAATAAATAAACCGGTTCGTGGATTAATGAATATTTACTCAGCAACACTGGTCAAATCTATTATCCGCATAGTGAAGTAACTCATCACCAGTGCCATGGAAGTGGTTTAAAGTGTAATTGATATATAGTTTGGAAAAGAAGCGGCATGAAAGAAATAGCGCTGCTTTAAACTATTATTTTGGCCCTTTTCTGGGCTTGCAGGGACGCACCATGGGCCCAAACGGGTCTCCGTTTGTATGGTGTCGGGGCCCACGGTGCGTCCCTGCAAGGCACGCCCACTCCCCACATCCCACTGCACCTCCATCTCAATGCCAGCACAAAACCATTTAGTGACTAATGGGCCACTATTAGCAGTTTCCTGCCGGTATTGTGAAGAAAGGGGCTGGTCTTAGCTGCAGGGGGACCTAAAGTGTTTTTATTGGTGTGCTTATGCCACCCACCCCAAGTGGCGCGAAAGTGGTCAGAGGGAGCCTCTGACTTCTGTAATGTCACGTAGTACCTTTGTACTACGTGACATTACAGTCGGAAGGAGCAGCTCCAGGATCTGACCTGCGGAACTTTCACCACATCAATGTGCCGCCCCACAAACTGGGGAATTCCATCCCCTCCAGAGGCTGCAGGGACCGGGACAATTGCGCGCCCCGGGGCTATTGCACCCCAGGCAGTTGCCCGTCTCGCCCAGACAAAGAAACGGGCCTGGCCTTGGGCCACAGGCAGGGCAGGGCAATTGGCAAATAAATTAGCAACATTTGTTGCTTTATTACGTTCCCCCGGGTGCCCTCCTCCAGGCTATGGGCGCGCACTGACACTGAAGTGTGGATCGATTGGTCCTGGCTGTCGGCCCCGGCCATTACAGAAAAGAGGAGCGATTGGGTCACTAAATCCTGAAGTTGTTCCCATCACAAGCACACACTCCCAAGCAGCAGCAGAATCAGCAAATAGAAAGAGTTGCCGCATCCTGCCCTCGCTGATTGGGCCTTGTTTCAGGAAATCCGGCAGTAACTACAGCCTGCCAAGCAAGCACACTTCTTTCCTCCTGCTCCCGCCCTCGCAGGTGAGGCCTATTGCTGAATAGGTGTTTTATTTATTTTAAAATGGTATTGCCTCTGGAGGCCACAAAGCTAGACACTTTTGTCAAGGCTCAAGTAGTCATGGAAGCGAGCACTGGTGGTGGACTCTCCTCAGGAGATCAAAAGGCCGGTTCTCGGAAGACCTGGGCAGAGTGTCACTGTCAGCAGATCTTAGACAGTTGCAAGTTCCAGCGGCGTTGTATTGGTCCGTCCGTTGGCCATTCGGCCCGTGGCCAGGCCAAAATCACTTCGAGGGCGAGGCCCTGGGGGCCAGTACCACGCGTGGGCCGGTTTGGAGGTTACTACGCCCCCCTAGTTCCCGAGCATTTTGTTCGTCGTTCCCTCCTTCCTGGGCATGCACTGCTGACTTTATTTTAGTGCAAGAGTTTCATACATTTCACTACTCGCTCAGACTTGTCTTATACTCTTCTTTGTTGTTGTGCTTCTTTTGTTTGGAATAGCAATCACGCTAGTCTAACGAGATAAACAAACACCTACACAAACGCGCCTTGTGAATGATGGTGTGAAGGATGGATGGAGGCGCTGGACCAAAAGCTGAGCGAAGTCTGCACAGCAGCTGGATTGGGAAAGCGACTCAGCAACTACAGTAGAAACCGTCTCTGTGGACGGTTGGCCCGTCTTCCGTATAATGCAAATACCCAGACTTGCAGGATGCATGCTTCACTTTCTTTGTTCCATTGGGGGCGAAATGCTGTAGCATCAATTCATGGCCTTTAAAATGCCCTGCACGGTGCAGCTTCCATTCTCCTTTAACACAAACGCTGGGTTGGCCATGACTAGCTAACGCCACATTAATCAAAGCCAGGTCTCTAAAGTATGCTTCAAGTGTTGGGGAATCACCTGCTCACACTTTCTGTCGTGTGACCAACCAGTGCCCAAAAGGTGTTTCAGAGCGTGGGGCTCTTGATGCCACCCATTTCTGCATTTGATACACCAGCAGCTAAACACACCCTGCGGAGGCAGCTCCTTCTGAATAGTCCATTTCTCTCCCAAGCGCGGGACAATGTTCTTTACCATAGTGAAGAATGTGAAAAAGCACAGGGCTGCAAGGCTGGGGGGTGAAGGTGGAGGGCAAAGCGCACTATGCTTGAGGTACACTGGAGATGCTTCCCCTGATACCCGCAGTACTCCAACTCCCTTGAAATGAAATTCGTCTATACACTGCACAATGTGCAAGGGCCGCTGTTATTCAAGCAGCACGCGACTAGTAATTTGCAAAAAGTAAACTTAACGAGTCCCAAGAAAAGGTTGCCTTCCACCCTTTAAGAATTTGATTGTTTTTGTTTTTATGTTGGGATGGTAGACATCGTTTTTCTTTACGATCTTACAGTTTCATGGTGCTGTCGGGAGCTAAAATGACTGATCACGAAGGCATACATGCCAACATTCTGTGACCAAAAATCTGTAGGAATCTTAAAGTTTCAAAAATAGTCAGGCGAGGAGGTAATGATAGGAATAGGGCGCGTCAGCAGCCCATTGTCATTGAATGAGCCCGCCGCCGCGGGTGCATTCAATAACAATGAGGCACCTGAAATGCCTTCTGCCACCACGCCAGCTCGGGGGAGCCCTTGAAAGACTCCCCTGAGTTGGCGTGGTGGGGGGCTAATGGCACCTTTTGTGAAAAGCACCCGCGGCGGAGGGGCGCCCTTAGCCCACCCCCGTGGTTGCCTTTGACATCAAAATCCTGCATGCCCCGCCTTTTCCCGCTACGCCAGCTCGGGGGCGCCCTTGAAAGACTCCCCCGAGCTGGCGTGGGCAAAAAAAAATGTAAAAAATCGGTATTTGGTGCCAATAAATCGTTAGGCGGTAGGACTGCTTAAAAAGCGGTATCCTACCGCCTAAATCGGTAGTGTTGGTAAGTATGCGAAGGAAACATTTAAGGATTTTGAGAGTTGACGAGCATGAGCAAAACAAACCCCAATACTCAAACTGCCATTTCTCTGCCGCGGTAATCCACTGCAGTGTGTTTCAATGTAAAGTCCACATTGTAATGTCATAATTTTAGAACGCCACCTCTCCAACATTAACATTGGGAGCTATGTTGAATTTTACATGCATGTCAACTCTCTCCATATGTTTAAAGTAGACTTTACCACTCACATGGAGTAGTGATATTGTTTACGTGTGTCCCTCCAAAATATATTTAACTTCCAGTGAAATATTTGATGCAATACATATTGCATAAATGCATGTATTTTAATGCTGAGATAGACGGGCTTGTACAGCTATCAGTGGGTATGTTGCTGGTGCTTGTTCTTGGAGGTTTGAGTAACACTGTTCAAGACCAGTTCATCACCTTTTAAGAGTGGCTAAATGTTTGAGGTCATACGAATGACATTAGTGTAGATCTGAAATTGTCGATTCTCTGACCTGAGTCACAGCAGCAAACGTAATTGTTACTAAAAATGAAGAGCAAAAGCAGACTAACATAACCAGACCTGTTTGGGTTTGACCCTCTTATTGCTGTTTTCTGAGGTTCATGAAATTCAGCAGATGCCAGCATTGACAATGTTGTTAACTCATAGTCCCCACTCCTGCTTCTCAGCCCATCACGCATGCATGAGATCACAGGTCTGGGGAGAGGGGGCGCCAACGATGCTTTTCGCCTGGGGTGCAATCTGTTGTGAGACCGGCCCTGCTTGGACCCTGTTGTCTTTGGAGATAGTCTTGGGGATAGTCTTCTCGGGGGGGAAGCCAGATCTATGATAGCGTACCCCAAGTTGGGGATTTCTCTCTCCTTTTGCGTGTTCAAGCCCGGGTGGTGGCCACCATTTGTGCCTGCAAATGGGACCCGAAAAAGGGCAAGGCCAGTCCACCCTACGGCGACCTGGGGTAGGAAACCTCTCGCCGAAGCGGGGATCCGGCCCATATCGCAAGGATACACATCGGGTGCCACGTGTGCTGCAGGGCTAAAGACTGGAGGGGGTGTCGCCAGTGAGGCCAAGGCCTCTGCCTTAGTCTCGATTCAGACCGATTTGTGCAGTTTGTCAGCTTTACTATAGCCAGGGCTTTAAGTGGGCTGGGGCCTGCCAGGGCTGGGCCCCGGCAGGCTCCGAAATTTCGTTTTGAGGCGGGGCCCTGCCGGGGCCCACTAATCTCCCTGGCCACTACACGAAAAGGCATTTTTTTCTACAGCCTGAAGCTCTCGCTCGTGTGCGAGAGCTTCAGAAAAAAATGCCTTTCAGCTATAATGGTGGCGCCGCACCTGCGAGGCATCCCTTTAATCAAGGGATGCACGTGGGCCGGTGCCACCATTATGGAGAAACGTGTGGCCGCTGGAAGCAGAGGCCTTGCTTTCTAAATACTGAAGCTCCCGCGGATTCGCGGGAGTTTCAGTCTTTAGGAAAAAGGCCTCTGCTTCCAGTGGCCTCACCCTTTCAGCCTTAATGGTGACGCTGCCCCTCCCCAGCTGGCGAAGGGCAGCACCACCATTAGGGCTGAATAGGCGAGGCGCTGTCCCCTGCCAGGCAAGCCTATACAAAATAAATGCAGAGATCAGCACCCTCTCCCCCATAGGGGAGAGGGTGCTAATCTCTACAAAAGGCTGCCTGGCAGGGGTGCCAGTAGCCCATTGAGCCGGGGCTCGTCAAGGTGGCGTGGCCTAACGGCCTATCAAGACCCTGTTGTTAGGCCACGCCCCCTCGATGGGCCCCGGCTCGATTTGTAGTGTTACTTAAGGCACTGACTATAGCCCTTGTCACTGTGGATTTCTAGGTCGGGCATGGTCACTGTGGGGGCCAGTACCGCGGCACTCTTACCTCTCTTCGGAGGCAGGGGTGATCTCCTTTCCCATTCCCGTTCCCATTGAGGGAGTGGCCTTGAGTTGTTCCGGAGACACCTTGCCGGTTCCGCCACTTCAGATGCTTCCAGCGGGAGTTCTCTTCTCTCCGGCGAGCCGGGAGGCCCGACTCCCTGCATTGTCCTGCATCGGCCTGCAAGGACTGCAGGACTGCTTAACTTTGCGAAACTTTGCAAGCTCTGCGTTCCACTCCGCAGAATACTGCTGGGATTATGTGGGTCCTCCCACAATCAGACGAGCTGGAAAGCAGACTCAGACACTGCAGGACTGCTTAACTTTGTGAAACTTTGCGAGCTCTGCGTTCCGCTCTGCGGAATACTGCTGGGCTTATGTGGGTCCTCCCACAATCAGACGAGCTGGAAAGCAGACTCAGGCACTGCAGGACTGCTTAACTTTGCAAAACTTTGCGAGCTCTGCGTTCCGCTCCGCAGAGTACTGCTGGGCTTATGTGGGTCCTCCCACAATAAGACGAGCTGGAAAGCAGACTCAGGCACTGCAGGACTGCTTAACTTTGTGAAACTTTGCGAGCTCCACGTTCCGCTCAGCGGAATACTGCTGGGCTTATGTGGGTCCTCCCACAATCAGACGAGCTGGAAAGCAGACTCAGGCACTGCAGGACTGCTTAACTTTGCGAAACTTTGCGAGCTCTGCGTTCCGCTCCGTGGAGTACTGCTGGGCTTATGTGGGTCCTCCCACAATCAGACGAGCTGGAAAGCAGACTCAGGCACTGCAGGACTGCTTAACTTTGCGAAACTTCATGAGCTCCCCGTTCCGCTCCGCGGAATACTGCTGGGCTTATATGGGTCCTCCTACAATCAGACGAGCTGGAAAGCAGACTCGGGCACTGCAGGACTGCTTAACTTTGTGAAACTTTGCGAGGTCCGCGTTCCGCTCTGCAGAAAAATGCTGGGCTTATGTGGGTCCTCCCACAATCAGATGAGCTGAAAGTATGTGGATGTGACTGGTGGGTGTTCTTCTGCAAACGCAGCACACAGCGCTCCCAGCAGAGACTGGCGAAGACCGGCTTGTTACTGAAGTGTTTTACTATTTACTTTGCCACTACGTGGTCGAAACCATTAAACACTGAAACGAAGGGCCCATTTGCCCAAAAGTGCAAACAGAAGTGGTCCCCACTTTGCAATTTAGGATTCAAAACAAAATACCCCATGCTCGTTTTTATCAACATGTTTTTACAATGATGTGCACGTTGTCAAGTTGGTGTATCATGTGACTTGTGCACTTTTAGGGCCCGATTCATGGAAAAGAGCGCATTAATCCTGCAAGGCCCAGGCGGTGAGATTGACCCAGTGCGAGCCTGCACGCAGAATAAAAAATCTACGCCCTGCGTATTCATGGAATTGTCTGCGCAAAGTAACCGTACATGCAAGTCGCAGGTTGAACGCCCCAAACACGCATCACGCACAAAGCAAAAAGTGCCAGAACAGCTACCTAATACACCCTTCAAACAGTGCGCGGGGTTCTCCGCAAGCAGGCCTACATCTCAGGAACCCCCGTAACTGTAACCGGCACCCAGAGGACATGCATACAGTTTCACACAAAAGCATTTATTTTCCCAGTCAAACTGCATGTGTTCCCCTGTAAACAGTCGCTGGACCCCGCTTCACTTGCATATGCTCCCCCTAAGTGCAATCGGAACCCTGTCTTCGTGCACGCACCACTAAATCTGACATGCAAACTCACCTCAAGAGTTGCGATTTTTTTCTGTATTAAATTTTAAAGGTTTTTTGTCTATGACATGTAGACTGTAAACCAAATACAATTAAAAAAAAAAGAAGTTGCGATTCCTCTGCGCAAGTCCATCTGCCTGCTTTTGGGTGGCAGAGATTTCAAGGGAACTGCGTGGGCATTTCGCAGGCAAGAGGTTATGCAGTCACATCCATGAATACATATTGTTTCACACAATAATGGGCGTGCTACGGACTACCTGCGATCCGTCCCTCGTAACGCCCACTTTCTGACTTGTTCTTCCCCATTTTTCGTGTTCTGCTCCCTATTCCAGCTCCTACGCAGGCCGCCCCCAACCCCTATGTGGGGTCTCATGCAAGACACTCCGCTGCTCGCAGAGACGTGCCCAGGCTGCGCGAACACCACACAAGTCCCGGAAAAGTCTTGCACAGTCGGTTCCATGAATCATCAAGCAGTGTTTTGCGCACGGTTTGACGCGCTAGTACCAGATTTTAAGTGCACATTATTCCATGAATCGGGCCCTTAATGTTATCTGTATAAAATGGAGCTTTATTTTAGGTTTTCAAACAGAAACATGAACACATATGTGTACCAACTTGAGCTTGGAAGGTACATGGTCATGCACCTAGACTATGCTAGTCTCTAATCCTGGCTTCACCACATAACCAAAGTATGAGATCCTGGACAAATCATTCAATCTCTCTATGCCTTGACTGCCAATTTTAGGTGCCACGAGAAGTGATTCAGCTTGCATTTTACACTATTTCAAAAAAAGCTGCAGACATGGTTACACAGACTAATGTTGCTTCATATATAATAATAGTGATACTTCACATTCATCATACAAAGTAGCGGATATTGTTTGCAAATGTTTGTGACTCCCAATGATATTGGTTACATTTACAATTGCTGTTGCATCCTGTCTCTCTCCTGCATTCTAGCTCTACCTCGCACACTCAACTCAATAACAAATGTGCTGCGAAAAATACAGCAAACATTTTCTTGCTTCACAATAATATTCTTTAAGCCACAAAATGTACCATTCCATGCTGCGGTATTCTGGTAGAAGAAGAGATCTGTCTTTCACAAAATTCAAGGCCCCCATTCTGCTACTCCGAGGCCTGTTGGGGCTAGCCACAGTGTTCAGGGAGGCCTTGTTGGAGCACACTGAAGCTGTGCTGGAATAAGTGTTGGGGCCACATTGATCAACCCTTGCAAAGGAGAGGAGGTGCCATCCCTGATTCTCCTAGCCAGGCCAAGAAGACATGTTGGTAGTGTGTTCACCTCATGGTAAATGGGAATGGTGGTAATAAGGAGTGGATGTTAGGTGACTGGGGGTTTAAAGCAGAGTCAATGGAATAAAAAAGGAACAGGTGATGGGAAGGCAAGATTGTCAGATGGATTTTACCACACTATTGATTAAAGAATATTTTATAACACGCACAATACCACAGACCAGTCTCTCAGCGTGGGACTGGGATACAAACCTGTGTTGCTCTGGGTTATCTTGCTTTTTTGCTTTGGGTTTGTACTGTTTTTATAGATCAATAATGCACACATGTTGAATAAAAGGTAAAAACCTTTTATTCTTCGGGCATGATATAATGTAATTCGCCTATCAGGCTCTTGTTCTGGGGTTTGTGGTTTGGTGTACAGTTTTCATTTTTCATGCTATGGCAATAGTTTTCCCTCCTTCTTCCCTCTCTCCCACTCACACTCCTCAATGTCCCTCGGTCCTTTGCCTGAAATCTCCCTTTTTATCATCCCTCCTCTCTCTTCATTCTTATCTCACTCTTTCTTCCTTGCTCGCCTCTTTTCCCAAACTTACCTGCACACTTTCTCTTCTCCTGCCGGCCCTGCCCCTGTACCACATTGCTATCTCTTGCCCTGCCTCTTTCTCTACCTATCTCTACCTATCTTTACCTACCATCCTCCCTCTCTTTTTCCCTTCTCTTCCTCACCCTGTCCATCTTTCCCATGGTCTCGGTCCTTCCATTTCTCTCTCTGTGTTGCTTATGCAGCTGTAACCTCTGGCTGCACACAGTGTTCCACAGCAGTTGTGTTTACATAGCAAGCTATATTATCGGAATTAAAACCTGCGGCTTCCATGTTAAAACAGGTTCCTGCAAAAGGTGCTTACTTAAATAAAAATACTAAGGTCCTGATTCTTTGCATTGCCAGCAAACACCCTTATTCACATAGCAGTGCAAAGTATATTTTTGCAGTGCTAAGTCACTTTCCACTGCAAATGTACTCTATGCACCATGAATAAGGCCCATTTAGCGTGGTGAAAAGAGTACCAAGTGACGTTGCATTGCAAAAATACAGTTTGCACTGCTCTGCGAATCAGGGTGTTTGCTGGCAGTGTATTAAAATTCCCATGAATCCGGCCCTAAGTTATCTTACTGGAGGCTGGTCGCTGTGACTTGTAGATAAGGTGGAGATGCTTTCCTTGAGGAGTGGCAATGTCATTTAAAGTTTGTACCCGGTCCATCATCTCACCTACGGCAAAGCACAGGCCTTGCTGTTCTTGATAGGACGCTTCATCTAGATAGGGGACGGGGGAGTGTGTCTTTCAAGGGACAGCATCCTGCAAGGGGGCTTGGCTCCATGTCCTTCCTACTCATGGGGAGTGAGGGCAGGGGAGGCGAATGGAGCAAAACCTACAAATCATTTATCATACAAGCAGCAAATACAAATTGGTACGCTATTGAAATGCAGCTTATAAAAGACACAAATTAAACCCTAAAATATAACATTTAGCTAATTTATGGAATTACCATATTGTGCAACCTCAATTATCCCACTTACCACCCTGGAGATGCTGATAGCAGGTACCTTGGAAATACCTGGAGACGCTGCAGAGGCAGTTGTTCACAGGGAGCTGCAGTTGCACAGGCCGTGCAGGTGTGGATTTCTAATGACAGTTTCATGCCGGGGGCAAAAAAACACCTCAGATGCCCCCACTGCCCTTGTGCACTTGGCAACTATGGTGACAGATAGAGATGGACTGTTCAGAAATTAAATGCAGTGCATAGATGCCTTCCC